>NC_034603.1:62927586-62946102 GCF_900095145.1 Mus pahari
CCTGCATCCTTTGGTGATCAACAGCAGTATGGAAATGTAAGCCAAATAAACCCTTTCCTCCCCAACTTGCTTCTTGGTCATGGTGTTGGTGCAGGAATAGAAACCCTGACTAAGACAGAGTGGGACAGCTGGTCACATTGCACCCACTGGTGCTCAGCTTTTTCTTTCTTCCTATTCGGTCTAGGGTACCAGCCTGCGGGATAATACTTCCCACACCCAGGGGCCAATCTTCCAACTTCAGCTAAACTTCTCTGGAAACATCCTTGCAGACACCACACCATGGCAGAGGTATGGCCCCGACACCATTCCACATCCAGTCAAGCTGGCAATGCAGATGAACCATCGCATATATTATGAGACAATTAGCCATTTCTGCCACAGGTGTTATGTAGCAGAACTAGAATAGGAATCCATGTCCCACCATGGTCCCACTGTGGCCCAGCCTTGGGCCAATAATTTCCCCAGCATTGCACCAAGGTACGGAGAACTCTCACTTTTTCAAATGAGGAGGCTCATTGAGTGAGGTGGCACATACCTTTGTTCCCAGCATTCAGGAGGCAGAAGCAAGTAGATCTCTGAGTCTGAGACCAGTCTGGTCTATTTAGCAAGTTCCAGACCAGCCAAGTTACATAGCGAGACCCTGTCTTAAAATAGTCAAGCCAGGCAGAAGTGGCACCTACCTTTCATCCTAGCACTCTGGAGGCAGAGGCAGGCAGATCTCTGAGCTCAAGGCCAGCTAGTTTCAGGACAGCCAAGGTTATACAAAGGAACAGTCTCAAAACAAAACAAAACACTCTCAAAAGAGGCACTGGGAGAGGGTCCTTTCTCCAAGATCATCCAGATAATCCATTCCACTCTGGGGACCAGCTCAAGCTCCCTGCATGCCTTGTTGCCATTTCCTTAGAAGTCTCAGCGGTTCAGGAGGAATCTAACGCCTTCCTGGAGATGCGTAGCCAGGTGGCTCTGAGATAATGAGCCTTGAGCTCAGCAACCCTGACTCCACTTACTGGGTCAGCTCTCACAGCTTAGTAGATCAACAAGAAACAAGGTTCCTAGTGAAACCAGGACCTGTCCCCTTACCAGCAAGACCCAGGTCTCTTTTGTGGCATTTGTGCCACTCCGGGACTTTTGCATAATCGGCAGGTGCTGCCCCCACCCCACCTTGCCTGTGCCTGGTGGGATTGATGGTGTCTCTTGTCACCTGTCACCCCAGCCCCCGGTTCTCCAGGCAGCACCGGGAGTAACATTCCTCTCTCCCACTCCCAGCCAAGACATTGGATCGCTTCCCAACTCAGAGTAACTGGTTCATTGAGTTTCCTGCAACCTATTGCGAAAGCCCACTCAGTGATCCAAGTCCCTGATCACCCGATGACCTTCAGCTGTCTCCACCCCCGTAAGCCCCTTCCTCCAACTTCCCTCTCCACCCACCCACCTTGTGCATCTCTGAGCAATGGGCCTCGCCACGGGAACCTGCCACATGCAAGGTCATCGGCTCTCCTGCCAAGGATGGGGAAGGGGGTGACTCAGTTCCCGCTTGCTCATCTAGGGAAAGAGAACGAAGGAGGGGGAGGAGGGACAGAAACCCATTCAGTTTTGCCTTAAGCTTCACCAGGAGAACTAACCGGGCTTTGCTGACAGGGAAGTCTCTGTTGGCTCATGGGTTACAGAGAAAGTCACTGCAGTGTGGAGACTGCTGAAGCCAGGTGGCGCCTGTGTGCCTTGACAGCTAAAGAGCAACTCCAGGTGTCCTGGTGTTCAGGAGAGAGTGGTTCTCCTTCATCCACAGTACAGCTCTTGGCCTCAGGAAGATAAGAGGAGGTACAGCCTTCACCTCGGTCTAAAGCACCACCCCGATCCTCTTCAAAGAGGCTCGCTGATTGAAAGAGACACAGTTCATCACTGCGGGGAAGAGATGACATCAGGATGTCTCAGATGCCCTCCCAACTCTGACGGAGAGACACAAGCCACATCCTTGAAGAGGATGTGGTAGGCTTGCCCCAGGGCCTAAACCCATTGGAGAGATAAGGTCCTACCTACTTTGGGGGGGGGGGCAGGGGCGGGACAGTCCAGCACTAGGGTCCCCAAACAGCTTGAAAAGGTTGCAGGTTGGTCTCAAGGTACTGCAGGAAGGTCAAAGAAACCTTGACCTTTTGGAAGGCTCCGTCAAGAAGAACCAGTTCTCAGTGGATGCTCCCAAAGGCCAGAGGGAGAGGTCAGGATGCTTTGTGGAATCCAAGGTCCAGTCTCTACAGGGGATTCCTAGCTGTTGCTCAGAAGGGCTGAAGTGGGTATCCTCTCAGCCAGGGAAATAGATCTGCTACCCTTGTGAGGATCGAGGGGGCTCATGAACTCCCTGAAAAGACTGAGAGAGACCAGAGGGCTCATCTAATGAATTAGGACTTGAGAAGATATTGGTTAGCCAGATCTGAATCGAGAACAGCCTGGTTGCTGGGGAAGGCAGACAGGCAGGGAAGAGGAGGCAGAGTGTGCGTGAGGGTGAAATGAAGTTATTAAAATGAACCCACCCCCTGTGCAGGCAGCACCGTGTGCCAGAAAGGCCGGGCCCTCCAGCTGTCGGTAGCAGCTGGCTCTCCGCAGGAGAAGAGGGGTAGGAGGGGCGGGTCAGAGTGCCCGAGCTCTGCTAGAGTTCAGTTTGCACACAGAGGTGGGGATGGGGGGCGACTCACATTTTTCTTCCTCTTCCACCAGACCCTTGGGACAGTGTCTGGTGAGAGGCACAGGTGGGAGAACCCACCAGATTCCAGCAGCTAAGGTTTTACTTGGCGGGGGTGGGGCATTGGGCGGGGCCAAGTCCAAGTTCTAACTGGTCAGTGGTACCGAGGGGGAGGAGAGAGAAAGTGTGTAGGGGCATGCGCGTCTTGAGTCTCAAGAGAAATGGCTCCAGGGTGATTCAGGGCATAGAGGAGAAGGGAGTGTGCCGTTCCCCCCTTCCCTCCCCTTCCATCCATCTTGGTTTCTAGGTCATTTCACATATGAGAGGGGCCACAACCAGGTGTCTGTGTGCTGCCGTGTGTACCTGTGGACCATCTGGGCTCAGAGATTGTGGGCAGAGAGCAAAGACCGGAAATGGTCAGGACACTGGACCTCACTCTAGGACTCTCCTCATTATGGCTACTTCTGAAAGGGACCCTGGGGACCTAAATGTGGATCTTCAAAGAGGGCAGACCTAGGATGATGTAGCATGACTGGGGCTCCAGCCTTCCCTTCAGCAAGCTCCCAGTGTCAAGGAGCCTCGCCTGGGCCTTTACCCATGCTGATGCAGCCTCCAGTTGGAGGAGCAAGTGGCTAGTCTCACACTCGGCTTGTCCCCATGCCACCTCGGTCTGTTCCTTTTACCCCAAGAGGCAGATGGGAGTCACAGCTGGAGAGAACAGAGAGGAACCACTTCATCCTCTGGTGCTGGAGCCAAGTTTGCTTAGAGGTCACCAGGCAGTTTTCACAGGATGTCAGCATGTCCCCAGGCCCGGGGCCCAGAGACACTCCTGCTGAGTTAGGTCAGACCCTAAAGGCTCTAGGAGCACAACCCCTCTGGGTGATCCTCATGGGTGTGAGGGCTGCGTGATACAAGAGGAAGAAACAGAAGAGGCCAGCAAGGACAGTGGACTAGATCAGGCCATGCAGAAAAACAATGGCAGAGCTGGGGCACCTCTGGGCATCTACCACTGCCCCCTGCAGGGCTCCAGATGGCAATTCAGGGGGGATCTGGGGAGGAAGATGTGAGCCTTACCTTTCCTGCTAGCTCTTCCTCCTCAGCTGCCCCTTCGGGTGCCATGACCAGCCCCATAAGTGTTACTTTAGGCCTCTGGCACTAGATAGTTTTCCAGCAAAGGGTGTCAAAGAAGCCAGCCCAAAAGCCCTCAGTTGAGCTCCTAGCTCCAAGAGATCTGCAGCTTTGGTCCCCATTTGGACCACGCTAGCCAGCCAGGGGGCCCATGGTCCCTCTCCCCTAGATAACTTAGAATAGAATACAGTGTCCTGGGAATGCTTTATTTCCTGCTCTGAGGACAAGACTCTGCACAGAGAAGTGACAGGGCATCTCACAAGACTTCCCCCCTCCCCTCCCACCCCACAGACAACACTAGGACACAGTTCCAGCATGGCCACACAGCCTCCTGAGCCTCCCTCTGCGGACAGCTCCACCGCCAGGCAAAGGAGGCCCTATCCCTATTCCAGAATGCCCCAGTCTGACAGGAGGAGCTGGCTGTCGAGGGAGGGAACACTCTCAGCAGGTGGTTAGGGCAGAGGATGGGCACACAGCACATGGGCGGACTTCTGCTTGTGCCCCTCATGCTAACAGGACCTAAGAGTCGTCCTGTCTCAGCTGAAGGACAGGGTGGCGTGCCATCAGCAAGAGGTGTCAGCGGTGCAGAGGTGCTGGAGGGAGAGGGGATTTCTGGAAAGGAATGGCCCGGCTGGTGACAGGGAGTCATATGACAGCAAACACCCAAGGGTGGGGATGAGGTTGCTACTTTAGCCTCAGTGTGGGAAAGGGGCTCGGGGCTGCCCACTGTCGGCTCCCATGGGGGAAGCCATTGAGCTCTCCCCATCCTAAGTTGTCTATCTGGCCTACACAGTTGGACTCCCCTTTGCTGACCACTGTCCTCCTTCTGAATAGCAAGGAGAGAGCCAAAGGTTGAGGTCTTCACTGTGGCTTGATCTGGGGTTGCCTGGCTTCCCTGCCCAGGGGCCTCGGGGCCCAGCATCTCCTTTGGATGGGAGGGGAAGCCATGTAAGGCTACCCAGGGCATATTTCTCTTCCATAACAAGTACCTTCTAACCTCAGGTTGGGCGCAGCACTGGGGACCCTTCCCCAACACCTGAGGACTGACCCTGACCCACCGGGCCTCTCTTCCTCTCCAACCCCTCCCTACCTGAGGTCCATCCCTTTCCCTACCCAGTGTCCAGCCAACCAGCCTCCTGCACGGGCCTCTGCCGCCCATCTAGGTCACCCAGATGGGTAGTAGGGGGTATCACTGTGGTAGTTGTAATCTGGGCACACCTTCTGCACCAGTCGATAGTCCGTGCTATAGAAGGCAATGTAGACGCAGACGACTTTGAAGGGCTGGGAGCAGCTCCAGGTGGCTGAGCTCTGAGCGTGGTCACGGGAACAGATCTTGGCTGGGTCGTGGGTACAGAGTGAGGTCCGGCGGCCCCGTTCTACCTTCTCCCACTCCATCCGGCAGTTGAAGATTTTGGATGCCTTGGCTTCGATGAAGATCTGCTGCTCTTGGTGAAACTCCACAGCTTTGCTGGGGGGTACGAGGCTGATGGAGATGTTACCCTGGCCCGTGGCGTTGTGGCGGAAGTGGACGCTGAAGGTCCCGTTTCCGTGGTCCACAATCTTGCCTGTGACCAGCAGGTTCAGGGCCACTGTCTTGATGTTGGAGTAGAAATCACCCCATCCAAATATTTTTTTCACCTTGGTCGAGGGTAGGGGACTTTGTTTGGGACGGTTGGGGGGCTGCCCAAGGACACCCCAAACCTCCCCGGGTGGGGCTAGCAGCCCTAGGAGGGTGGAGTTGGCCAAGGGGCGGGACTTAGGTGAGATGTGACCTCGCTTTCTAGGCACCCTAGGCCGAGGCTGGCCCTCATGGTCATCGTGTTCAGGGTCCTCTGAGCCAGGCGGGCCGTCGTCTTGGCCGCAGATGACCTATGGAGGGATTTGGAAAGAGAATTAGAACCCTGTCCTCAGAGGACCTAGCTTTGAGATGTGCCAGAGCGCCTCATCAGTATCTGGTCTCCGTTCCTGTTTACTCAGGCTAAGGGGGTAGGGATGGGGAAGCACGCGCTTGTTCCCTTGGGGAGGGGGTCAGGTGTGCACCCTGGCTCTTTCATAATCGGCCCTCGGGTTCTGATGCTTCAGTCATCTCCATATCTCGTCTTTACTGCCCTGCCTCAGCCTGCTATTCAAAATCTGGAGGGGGTCGTCAGGAAGTCTCTCCTCTCCATGGACTAGGGTACCCCACAACTCTACTCTCCAGATAAGCCCCAGTCAGATGGGAGGGCTTGGCTTCTGATCTTGCAGAAGCCCGCCTCCCCCCACCCCCCAGTCTGAAGGGAATGTAGACTGTCTACCCCTTTCCCTCCAATTTATTTATTCACTTCTCGATGGAAGCCTTCTTTTCTTCCCAGTCCCTCCTCCCACTGCCCCTCCCCCATCTCTCCCTCTCCTTCATCTCTGAGAAGGGTGAGGTCCCTCCCGGATACCAACCCACCCTGACACCTCAAGTCACTGTAGGTCTAGGTACCAGCCTCTCCCACTGAGGCCAGCCAAGACCACCCAGTTAGGGGGAGAATTTCTACCCTTGAAATGTCTAGACGCCAAGGAAGCTTCACGTCTTTCTATCTTCCAGGAGTCCTTCACCTAGAGTTGGGAGTTGCAAGTTATTTGGGGAGCCCCACCCTACCTTGAGAGCTGCCTTCTGTCAGCACACACACACACACACACACACACACACACACCTTATACCTTTTAAGATGTTCTAGTCTTCTAGGACACCATTCCTAGCCTAGTATAGCTGCTGTCTTTAGAGGCAAAGAGAGCCTATGCACCACAAAATAAGAATCCAGAACCCAGCCAGAGTCCTCGTCAGGTGCCAGTTTGGTTCAGGTTTTGCTAAGGCTAGGAGACCAGAAGCAGATGCCACACCCAGGATGGCCAAACTTGTGGGAGCAAAATCCTTCTCTGGGGAACACGTGATGACATGCCAAGATGGCACTTGCATGATGAGGGACCAGCTCTTGTGAGTCCCATTTCACAGGTGAGGACATCGGGCCTTGCAGGTTACATCACAAGACTCAGGCCATAAGTGTCAGCCTTCCCATCACCAGACACAGTCCCACCTCACGACCTTTTGCAAAAGATTTTTACCAAAGCCCTGTTTCCACCTGGAAGGCCCTGTCAAACTCTGCCAGGGTTTGTCTTGCCTACGCAGGCTCAGCTATGGTGACAGGCCACACCTTGGGGAGGCTTCCTGGAGGAGAGTGGAAAGAGCCAGTGGGGCTCAGCAGGGCAACAGGGAGGTTCCCTGGCCTGAATGTGTGTTTGCTCAGTTTCCAAAACGAAGTTCTTCCCAGTGTGTCTGTGTTACCAGTGAGGGGACAGGAGCTCAGCTACAACATCTGGACTGATGATGACATGGGTGGGGTGGAGGGAATCCTGAGAAGCTGGGATGGGAGGCTCCAAAGGGTTTAGTTCTTATGCCTCTTGCTCTGGTCTTGGTGACCAAGCCAGTCCCAGAGTTAAGGCTGATCCTGCCTTCCAAGTCCCCAGTGCCCCAGGGTCAGGAGTCAAGAAGGGCGGCTCCTAGGTTTGGGTTCAAGGCTGCCCACCTGTGCGTACTTGGCTCTAGGGTTTAACTGAATGGTTGAGACAGTCAATAGCTCAATAGTAAAGAGGGCCACAGGAAAGGGCCAAGCAGGGAAGATATCCTCCCCGAGAGTGGACTAGGAGTGGAAGGGTTGCTGTCAATGGGAATTGTATTGAGGAAGGGGGCCCGTTCCGGTGGCGCTGAGGCGGAGGCTTCTCCAGGACAGGATTAGGGTCGGGCAGATGTGGGGCGGTGGGCACGGGTCGCGAGAGGGAGTTAAGCTACAGGCTAGGGCCCGGAGTGGGGGTCCAAGGCATCCTGAACCGCGGGGGAGCGGGGTCTGGGCGCTCAGCTCAGCTGCTCTGAGCGCCTGGGGCGGGAGCCGCCTGCCCAGGTCCTGTGGGGCTCGGGCTGCGCGCTGCCGGGAGAGGCGAGGAAAACAACAGGCGAGGAGGGAGGGAGCAGGAGGGACGGCGGGAGGCAGGGACGCGGGAGCCGCCCCCGGTCCGCCAGGGTTTGGCGCGCCAGGGCCCACAGTTCGGGATTCTCTGGGCCCCAGAGGTCAAAGAAGAATACCGCGTCCCCTGGCCGGGCAGGTCACCTGCCCCACCCCCGTTTCGCGCGTCCTGGGATGCTGCTACGAGAGGTCGGGTAATCCTTGGCTACTCAGCTTGGGGGGCCTTTTCCCTAGTGTCACTCGCACCTCCCGCCATCAGCCGCGGAGTGGGTGGGCCATCCAAGCACCCTCCTCCCCGCCCCTATTAACCCTTCCAGTCCGGCCTCTGGCCTCGGACCCGCCCTCTCCCCCAGCCTCCAGCGTTCACCGCATCCCCGGGATGCCGAGGTGGGGGGAGGGAGAAAGTTTCAGGGCTCCGCAGCTTCCCGCGCTCTCCCCATCCCCTGACCCCCGCCCTGCGCCGCTCCCCGTGGACCACTCACCAGATAGAGGCTGCCCTGCACTAGGAACACGAAGCAGCAGCGGGTCAGTTGCATCTTCCTCAATTGCTCTCACCCGTCTCTCTTTTCCTTTTGGGGTCCCAGGCCCCCTCCGCCCCGGACTGCTCCTTCAGGCGCACTGTCCCATGCTCCGGTCCCCGGTGGCTCGCGGCCCTCCCCTTAGCCAGTTGCTGGGACCGACCCCGCCCCCTTTCGGTCCAGCTGTGCAGCCGCCGCCCCCTCCCCGAGTCCAGCTGCTCGCCGCGCGGTCTCTTCTCCCGGTCCCAGATGTGCGCCCGGAGCGTCTCGAAGGGGCTCCGGCTGAGCGGTGGCTCTGCCGCTCCAGACAGGCGCTCGGCGCCCGGCTTGTTTCCAGAGGCTCGGCTCTCACCCAGATGTGCTGGGGACCTGCGCGCGCGCCCGTCCCCGGTGCTAATTCCCCAGACCAGACGGCCCCTCCCGCCCCGTCGCGGCGCGCCCCCTGGCGGACGCCCCGGGCCACGCCGAGTCGCGGCCGCCCGCTCCCCGCGCTGCGCCCCGCCAGACTGGAGCGCTCCTGGCGCCCAGGCGCCTCCCGCTTCCTCGTCCCTCCCACTGGCGGCGGCGGCGGCGGCAGGTACGGTGAGCCCAGTCAGTACCTCCGGATTTAACTCCTCCCCTGCCGGCCAGCAGCCTGGGGACCTGGGACGCCCAATTTCCAGCGTAGGGGACAGGAGGAGGGCGGAGGAGCTCTGGGAGAGGAGGCAAGAGGCTGGAAGACCGCGGATGGGGACACCAGCTTTTCCGCCCTTCTGGCAGCGCGCCTTCTTTTCTGTAGCGGGCACCCGGGAATCTGTCGCTCTACCTACCTCCACCCTAGGACTCCTGGAATTTGGAAAGACAATTCTACCTAAATCCATTTTTAAGGGCTCAAGGATATTTACAGCGGATCACAGCTGCTGATTCCTGCAAGACTTGATGAGGGTACTGAGGGAAGTTCTTCTAAGTGTCTAGCTCGCACCGCTTTTCCTAGCACATTCGTTCCTTTTCTCTTTAGACGACCTAAGAGCAATCAGTATGAAGCATTTGGTTGAGGCGCTGGGCTGAAAAGACCGCTAGGGACCAGGCTGGGTTCTGAGGTTGGGGTAAGGGTTTGCCTCCTGAGAAATAGAGGCGTAAATGGCGTGAACAAGGCCTCTCACAGCATGTCCTTCCCTACCCATTTCCCACGGCACAGGTGTCACCAGGCAGAAAAGGGCCCCACCCCAGTGGGGTCCTAGGTTGCTCTGGTCTCTTCAAATTTCCGAGGCAAGAAAGATTAAGATCTAAACAAGAGATCCCAAAGGATCAGGACCACCCTCCTGCCCTCAATGGCTAGACGTCCTTCTGAGCTCTTTAGAACTCCTTTGGTCTTTAGAAAAACAAAAGGTCGAATCCTAGGACCCCCTGGAGGCATTTGGAGTGGCCCCAGCCTACACTGGGTCTGCCGGAAGCTCTCCACACTCTCTTCTGGGGCCCTCTGAGATCCAGTGTGGTCCCTGGCTGCAGCCCCCAGCTCACACCCAGCCTCCTCCCCCACCATCTGCCAGGCGTTGTGCGAGGAATGCAGATGAATCTTAATATCAGCCTGGGCCAAGTGCAAAGAGGGAGAGACTGCAGAAAGAGATAGTTTAGATGAGCCCCTGTCTCCTGGTTGCTCTGGGCCTTTCCAGGGCTCTGTGTGTGTGTGTGTGTGTGTGTGTGTGTGTGTGTGTGTGTGTGTGTGTGTGTACCCAAAGACACTGCCAAAGGCAGGGGAGGAGGAAGGAACAGGTAAATTTTTGTGTGGCCTTGGAGCTTCTGGTCCAGCTGGGCTGAAGATGCTGTTGGTCTGAGCGTGGGCTGCTAGTTCTCGCTCTCAGCAGACAGAGATGAAGCTGGGCTCACTCTTCCTTACCCATTCCAAGTCCTGCCCCCAGGAAAGCAGTGTGACCCAGCAGAAGGGGTACTGTTTTCAAGCAGACAGTCTTAGATTCCACTCCAGGCCCTGGCCCATTGTGTGACCTTGGGCAGGTTACTGCCTTGCTGGGATACCAGGTTTCAGATCCTTCATTTGGAGGCGGGAAGAACACAGTGTGTGTACCCAGTGCGGGCGCCATGGTTGGCGGGCACCGTGGGAGTGCAGTAAACGGAAGGGCTCGCTTTTGCACTTCCCACACATTTGCTCTGGCTGCTCTTCCTGCCACGCTTGCCCCCAATCCCCTCTTGGACACTCCTGGCTCCCACTTATGTTTCTTCTCTGCCTTCATCCATCAGCCAGTGGTAGAGCCTACCCTCCACACCAGGCTCCCGTCCAGAGCCTGAGTTACAGAGATGAATGGGACACCATCCCTGCCCTCAAGGATCTCGCCCTGTGTGTGAAAATCAATCATTATAACTCACTGGGGTGAGTGCAAAGACACAGTCCCCATAAGGCCTTGAGGATGTACCCGGAGAGGTGGGGGAGGGGCAGGGAGGAGAGGTCAAGAGGAGTAGGGCTACTTCTGACAGGAAGCAGTTTGCTGTTCAGGGGTGCCTCCTCCAGGGGAAGAAAGGAGGCGGGGGGGGCGGTGTGTGTGTGGTGTGGTGTGGTGGCGCATGCCTTTAATCCCAGCACTTGGGAGGCAGAGGCAGGTGAATTTCTGAGTTCGAGGCCAGGCTAGTCTACAGAGTGAGTTCCAGGACAGCCAGGGGTACACAGAGAAACCCTGCCTCAAAAAACCAAAAAAATAAAAATAAAGAAAGGAGGCAGGGATCAGCTTATGTGTCTTATGTGTCAGCTGAAGGGGTCTGGTTTATGGGGAACCTTGAAAGGGTTTTTAAGGGACTGGTTACAGTCCTGCTTGTGTTTTGGACAGCTTTCGGAGAATGCACTAGGAAGAAGAGAAGGGGGAGGGAAAGCAATGAGAAGACTAGGGTTGGAGGCCTGAAGACAGCAGCAGCAAGCAAAACCAGAAAATGAAAACCAGCCAGGCTTTGGTTGTTGCTGAGGTACCAGGTTGCAGGGAGGGGGAGGTGGGTAAAGGTGCCAGGCAGTGTCCTGCATGTGACAGGCTGCATGCATGAAAGACTGGGGGGAGGGCGGGGCGGCGGCGTGTGCCCTGGTCTATGGAGGAGGATACCTTGGGGGAATTCAGTTTGGGCTATGACATATCTTTATGCTATGCTACTGTTGGCCATGCAAGGGCACCTGGAAGTCTGTCCTGGGTTGTGCGGCGTGCTGGAGAAGTTGTAGGCACCGGAGGAGGAGCTCTGGGCAACCTGACATTTTAAAAGTAGGCAAAGGAAGAAAACGGACGACCAGGAGCAGAGTGAGCCCCGTGGCCTGCTTTGAAGCTGAAGGAAGGAGCAGGAAGGCTCTCACCTGAGTGTGCCAGGCAGAGTGACAGCCACCACAGGCAGGCCCCAGGTTTCCTCTCTGGGGGAACGGGAGCCCAGTACTGTATAGTTTTACAAGCCCTTGCCCTTCCCCAGGAGACACAGAGTAAAGTGGCCTCCAGCTCTTTAAAAATCCCGATGGAATTAACTCTGCTGGTTGAGTGCTTGCTCAGTATGCACAAACCCTGGGTCCCACCTTTAGCCTCCCCCATAAACAAGATATGGTAGACACACCTGGAATTTCAGCACTAGGGAGGTTGGAGATGCGGGGGAGGGGGTGTCAGATGTTCATGGCTACCCTCAGCTACATAGTGATTTTGAAGGATTTTTTTTTAGAATTTATTTATTTCTTTCTTTATTATTTTTGTTCATGTTCACCTGCATAAATGTCTGCGAACCACCTACCTGCCTTGTGCCTACAGAGACCAGAAGAGGGCATTGGATTCCCTGGAACTGGAGATACAGCTGTAAGCTGTTGTGTGGGTGCTGGGAATCAAACTCCGGTCCTCTGGAACAGCAGCACTCTTCTTTTTGCTGTTTTTTTTTTTAAAAAAATTATTTATTTTATGTATCTGAGTCCAATTACAGCTGTCTTCAGACACACCAGAAGAGAGCGTCAGATCCCATTACGGATGGTTGTGAGCCACCATGTGGTCGCTGGGAATTGAACTCAGGACCTCTGGGAGAGCAGTTGGTGCTCTTAGCCCTCTTAACCACTGAGCAACCTCCAGCAACCCTCCCCCAACTCCCTGCTGATTTTTTTTTTTTTTTGAGACAATGACTGACCTGGGACTCCTGACTCCCCACATAGATGACACTAGCCTCAAACTCTCAGAGATCCCACTGCCTTGACAGATGTCACCCTGGCTGACTCAGTCACTGCTTTTAACCATTGAGCCGTCTCTGCAGCCCCTGCACAGTGATTATGAAGCCAGCCTGGGTTACCTGAGCCTGCAGGAAGGAAGACTGGACGAGGTGGTGTCGCGTCTTGGATCCCGGCACTTGGGAGGGTGAAGCAGAGAGAGAGCTTCGTGAGTTCGAGGCCAGCCTGATCTACATAGTAAAACACCCTGTCTAGGAAGAAACAGAGAAAGGAAGAAGGAAGGAAGGGAGAAGCTCTGAGGTGGGGAATGTTGGGGGGGGGGGATGATCCCTAGCACAAAAGGACGAAGGTATGCCAACAAGGGATGGAGAAAAGATACCTGGGTGTGTAGAAAGCCCTTCAGCAGGGAGAGGGAAGGCAGGCCATAGACACAGTGCACCTGGGTACCAAGCACCACGGCAGGGGTGTGATCCCAAGGTGTGTCTGTCACTCAGGGCCACATCTCCACATCTCCGTATGCCCCGAGACCTTCCCATAGCATCCCTTGCACACAACAGACACTCTGCGAAGAGGACGATGCTTAGTGCCCAAGACCTGGAACCTCCTGTCCCCTCTGCACCCAAATGTCCCTTGCCCAGCATCTGCCTGACACCTCCTCATGCTCTTGCCTGCCTCCGGAAGCATCCTGTGTATGTGTTTCCCTCCTTGCCTCCCCAGAGCAGCCAAACAGCACAGTGGGGCCCCTGATTTGCTCTTAGCCAATGGGCGGGGGCTAAGAGTTTCTGGCTGTTTTTGAAAGGCAGGCAGACAGCGGCTGCCCTTAAACTCACTGTCTGGAGTGGTCTGAGGGAGAGGCGAGGCTGGCTCATAATTGTTAGCAATCTCTCCGGGTTAGCCGGCAATTTGCAATTTTAAAGAGTCGGATGGAGATTTATGTATTGGGCATTAGGGAGGCCTAGGGGGAAACCAAACTTAAATAGGGGGGCGAGTATGGGTCCCTGGGAGATGAGTGGAAAAGTGTGGAGCCATGGGGGAAAGAAAGAACTTCTAGGCAGATGAAGCAGATCGAGGAAAAGCCACAGATAAAAGAGAGCCCTGGAGTGGGGTTCTTAGGGGGCCCGGATGAAAGAGTCATTTGTTCCATGAATAGTTATCAAGTGTCTACTTTTATGTCCGGTCCTGGCCAGTGTGCAGTGCGTTTCTGGACAGGCAACTGTGTTCCTCATTTGCATGGAGAATCGGGGGTGGTGTGGAAGACAGCAGAGGGGAAGGCCCAGACTCTGCGATGCTAGCACAGAGCACAAGTTCCAAGAGACAGGGAGGGAGATGGGTCCTAATTTACCTGGAGCCCAAAGGATGAGAGGGCCTGGGGCTGCCAGAGGGTTGGGGTTGGTCTTCTAAGCAAAGGGATGGAGTATTAATCTCTTGAGTCTAGGAAGTCTTAGTAAGAGAGGCGCTGGAGGAGACCAGTGTGGGGGAAGACAGGGAGAGGGGCTCAAGGGAAGGGGAGATGGAGGGCTGGGGGGGCAGGGGTGTGAGTTGCCATGGGTGACTCTGGAGACAGCACCAGGAAGAGCGCCCCAGTCTTTGTGAGGGGTGGAGCTGAGAGTTGAGTGAATTGGGGGAGCCAGGCAATGGTGGTAGGTCAGAGACAGGGGGCTGTGTGGAAGGGGCAGTGGGGACATGAGAGGGTGGCTCTGAAAGGGGGTCTAAGAGGAAGGTGTCTAAGTTCAAATTGACCCCCAGCTCTCTGGCTTAGGGAACACAAGTGTGGGATGAGCCTGTGGGTAGTTGGGGCCCAGGCACTGTGAAAACAGATGACACTAGAGAGCAGCCTGCAGAGGGCAGACCAGTAGGTGTGTGAGCCTGGAGGCTCATCTGACCTCATCTGAGAATGGGGATTGCTGACAAAGTGCAGCATGACAGGGCTGGTACACAGTAGGGCCACAGAGCCTGTTTTGTAGGAAGTAATGAAAGCAAGAAAGCACCTTGGTGGTGGACCTTTGACTTAGAGTGCGCTGAGGGAGACTGCTAAAGTACCAAATTCATGTCTTACGTCCCAGGGTGTGTGTGTGCGCGTGCATGTGTGTGCCTTCGTGTGTGTGTGTGTGTGTGTGTGTGTGTGTGTACACACGTGCATGTGTGTGTGTGTGTGTGTGTGTGTATGCGTGTGTGTTACATGTTACTTTAAGTGCTTCTAAGCCTTCACCACCCAAAGGGACCTTTTACTGGAAAAAGCATAGTCTATTTGCTCTTGTTAGATGCCTGGCTCTGAGACCCACCCCTCGCCATCTTAGTAGTTGGTCTTTCCTCATCCTGAATCACGGTGTCTTGGGGATGTGGAGAGCTTCAGCTTCTCTCACCCGGTCTTTGTCTGTGTCTGGAAGTAGCTGGTTGAAAGTGCTTTGTAAACTGAACAAAAGGAGCGCTGGGGCTCCTTCCGGTTACATTTCAGCGTCTTGGGAGATGAAGAGTGAAAGGAAGAAAATAGGCATCTGGCAAGGCGCCAACACCTGGCACCACCTTCAGTGGCAAAACCCTCAGCCACCTGTCGGCTGGACCCAAGTCACCACGGTTAACGAGAACCTTACAGGGGGCGATGGTGAGACTGAGCGCGGGTGTGGTGCGAGGCTACGAGTGGCGTCGGCGCGCCACCTGGTGGGCAGTCCGGGGAAGGCAACGCCCTCTTGCCGCCCGTGGCAGCGCAGTGCCTGCCTATGCCTCTCATAGACTGAAAAAAAATGAACGGCCATCATCTTAGGTGGTGAAAGCAGGAGGATCAAAAGTTCAAGATCATGCTCAGGTGCATATCTAGTTCGAGGTCAGTTTAGGTTCCTTGAACTCCTGTGCCCTACATGTCCCCCAAAATGGTATGAATGGGGGTGTGGTGCATTTGAGCTCCAGAGATAGATCACCTAGTCCCCAGCTTAAATTTGTTCACCATCTTGGGTAGGTTATTTCACCTTTGTGCTCTTCATGGTGGTAATAACTATGTCGGGCAGACGTGCTCAACGATTACTAGCTATTGGAACATTCGGACTTGTTATCCAAGCACAGATTTCCAATTGTCCTGCTGTGCTTAAAGCTCTCAGGCAGGCAGTGTTGTCAGTAGTTGGCCACAGGGGAAGATGGTGGATGGACGGAGGCAGGTCCTACATCTTGGGCCGCAAAACTGCCTCAAGGTCATCATGGTGAAATGGGTCACCTGCGGCGAGGATTTCTGCTTCCTTTGTGCACGGAGGCGATGCAGGGCGCCCAGGTTCTGCAAGCTCTCCAGTCTCCAGGGCCGTCGAATTTACCGCCTGGGTAGCAGCTACACCGGCCCGAATTCAGGGCTTGAGATTCTTTGGACCCTCGCTGAACACGGTTGCCAAAACGCCCAAGTGTCAGCTCCTTGCACAGATCCCATTCTTGTTACCTGCCAGGCCTGTCCAGGAGCTTCAACAATTCCGGGGGGGGGGGGGCACTCCCCAGGAGTGCAGAACGCCTGGCTGCACCTTCCATTTCTAGGCCTGTAGCGACGCCTGGCGAGCGAAGGAAGGATAACTGCGCCTGCATATTGGCGGGCTTCTGCCAGCAAGCCGAGAAGCCCTTCTGGGTGGGGTCCTGCTGAGCACTCCTGAATGATGGCCGAGGGAAGCAGTAGGCACTTCCTATGGGATCCTGGGATCACGAGGGCTCCCCAGAATAGCCTTGACTGGGGCTTCTATTGATCAGATGACTTCTAGGATCATCAGATTCCAAATCCCTTCCAAGACCTGGCAGAGGGAGCTTAGGGGCCCCAGGAAGGGGCAGATCGGTGGGTGGTAGTCAAAGATACTAGGGCCTCAAAGAGAAGGATTCCAGTTTTTTGCCCATATAAATTGTTTGGGGTCGCCATTGTTCCGTTTCTGGCCATTCCAGCCTGTCCTAGCTTGCTTTCTATTGCTGCGATACACACCATGATCAAAAGCAACCTGGGAAGGAAAGGGTCTATTTTATTTAACCCTCTGGATCTCAGTCCATCACCAAGAGACAGATGCAGGAACTCAAGCAGAGGCCACGGAAGGATGCTGTTTACACTGACTTGTTCCCCAGACTCACGCTCAGCTACCCTTTTGTACCTCTCAGGACCTCCTGCCTAGGGGTGGCTCCACGCAGAGTGAGTGGAGGGCCCTCTTATATCAATCGTTATCAAGAAAATGCCCCCCCCCAGACTTGCTCCCAGGTCACCAGTCTGATAGAAATGCTTTCTCAACTTCTTCCCTCTTCTCAGATGACCCCAAGTCTATGTCAAGTTGAACACACACACACACACACACACACACACACACACACACACACACACACTCCAGCACACAGCCCCAAGAGATTTGATGACAGTGCTACATAGGAAAAAGGTAGATAAGCTTGGGAATGGCCACAGCCTAAAAAAGACTCCAGTCCAGGAGGCTGCTGTAAGCCGAGGGCTGGGGGAGAGGCAGCAGGAAGGAGGACACCATCACTTGGATCTGGCTCTTCTGCCTCCGGTGGCCCTGGGTCACCATGGGAGTGTGGCTGCCAACACCCACTTCATGCAAACTTAGCACCTGTCTGCCAGAGCCCTACAGCTGGCAGGAAGCTAGAGTCTCCTCACTCCTGCTAAGCTAGCCCCCAGTGAGTATGGACTTCCCAAGACTGGGATGCAAAATCATGCACGTCACAGTTGATGAGTGGGGCCTCCTGTGTTCTGCCTCATGAAGGACTCATATTCCCCCTCATGACAATCACCATGCCAACTTTGTCCCTGCTCTCTGCCCCTCCTCTCCATCAAATACACTGCTGGGCAGGCTTCGGGACTCCACTGCTGTTCCCAGGGTGGGGGTTGGGGTATGCTGCCTGGTTTGTCCTCCCACCAACCTTTTTTATCATCCCCACCCCCAAGCAAGAGGGAGTCAGAGTTTTGGAGTGCAACCAGTGGGGTAGGTCCATGGAGTTGTCTTTCTACTGTGTGGAACTTGCCAAGTCAGATTAGGAAACACTGTCTGCAGTTTACGGTCTGTCTGTCCAACCCAAGAAGGCAGGTCCCCACTACTGCCACATTTTACATATTGAGAGGACTGAGGCTGGGCAGTGGTGGCGCACGCCTTTAATCCCAGCACTTGGGAGGCAGAGGCAGGTGGATTTCTGAGTTCAAGGCCAGCCTGGTCTACAGGGTGAGTTCCAGGACAGCCAGGGGGGCTACACAGAGAAACCCTGTCTTGAAAAAAAAAACAAAAAGAAAGAAAAGAAGGAAGGAAGGAGGAAGGGAGGGAGGGAGGGAGGGAGGGAGGGAGAGAGAAAGAGAAAAAGAGAGAAAGAAAGAAAGAAAGAAAGAAAAAAGAAAGAAAGAAAGAGAAAGGAAAGAAGGAAGGAAGGAAGGAAGGAAGGAAGGAAGGAAGGAAGGAAGGAAGGAAGAAAGAAAGGACTGAGGCCTGGAAAGATAAGACCAAAGGATCAATATAGTACTCTTCAGACATGAGACTTTTTAACTTGGCGTAGGTGTGTGTGTGTGTGTGTGTGTGTGTGTGTGTGTGTGTGTGTGTGCGTGTGAGTGCAGGTGCCTGAGGAGGCCAGAGCCATCAGACCCACTGCAACTGGAGTTCCAGATGTGATCTGTCAGCTGGGTGCTGGGAACTGAACTGGTCCTCTGTAAGATCTGCTCCTGCTTTTAGCTCCCAGTTCTCTCTCCACCACAAAACAGATGTCTTAAGGTTTTATATTTATTTTATTTATGTTAAGGAGTGTTGCCTTTTTCCACTTGTGACACAAAGTATCCCTTTATTTGTTCATTAAAGTTTATTCATTATTTAAACTGTACGGGTGTTTTGTCTTTATGCATAGTAAAAGAAATTTGTTTGCAACTGGGCATAATGATGAAAGATATACTTCCAGTTTGTGGAAATCTGAGGTAAGAGGACTGGGAGTTTGAGGCTAGCCTGGGCTTAGGGAGGTCCTGTCTTGACAAATAACAAACAAAATCCACAAAATAAAGTTGCTGGGGGGGGGCAATAGTGCTCAACCCAGTGGTTCCAACCTTCCTAATGCTGTGAG
>NC_034603.1:62946246-62966102 GCF_900095145.1 Mus pahari
AAAAAAAAAAAAAAAAAAAAAGGTTCCTCATGTTGTGGGACACCCCCCACCATGAAGTTATTTCATTGCTACTTCATAACTGTAGTTTTTCCACGGTTATACATTGGAGCATAGCCCTGCAGGGGATCTGGTATACAATCCCCTGAGAAGGTTGGGACCCACAGGGCGAGAACTGTTGGCTTAATTAAGAGGAGTGCTGGCAACATGGGAACACACACACACACACACACACACACACACACACACACACTCACACTCACACATACTTACACTCACTCTCACAGTCACTCACACTCTCACACAACTCTCTCTCTCACACACACCTATTCTCACTCATACATGCTCACACTCACACACATACGCCCACTCTCTCACACACACTCACATTCACTCACACACAACTCTCTCACACACTCACTCACACACATCCACACTCACACAAATGCTCACATTCACACACATACACTCACTCTCACACACAGTCACTCACACTCTCATACACTCATACAACTCTCACACTCACACACATTCACATTCACACTCACACACACACTCACATGTACAGACAGAATGTGGGCATGTCTGGATACTCCAGGCTTTTCAGGAGACAGGAGGTCTTAAGCTGCTGTGTTAATCGCTTTTCATGTTGTCTTGTCAAATTCCCTAACAAAAAGAAACTTCAGGGCTCGTTTTAGCTCATGTTTGAGAGCTGGGATCATGACTGGGGGGTGAAGCTGTGCCAGCAGGCATGGATGGCCTCTGTTGCTGCCACAGTCAGGAAGCAGGGAGGGTGACCCCCTGTGCTCAGAGCCCTTTTTACCTTTTTATTCAGTCTGGGACCCCAGCCCAGGATACAGGGCTGTTCCATCCAGGGTGGGTCTTCAGTTAAACCTCTCCTGATTCGCTCTCCCTGACACACCCAAAAGTGTGGCTTGATCTCTGCCCTGCTCACCTAGACAGCCTCTCAAGTGGTCCCCACTTCCCCCACCCACCTCCCCCACCCCTGGTTTCTTGATCTGGCCTCTGAGCCATTGGCAGCCCCTCCCTGACTTCGCCACTTCTGCGCCCTGGACCTGACCCCTGCTCCCTAGTGGGCACACACCTGCTCACCCTCGGAGGCAAAACCTAGCTGAGATCTCGATTCTTGCCAAGGCTTCTCTGTTCATTATAGGGTTGCATAAATCTATTTTCAAGCAGGCATATAATTAGCTAATTACATAACGTACTCTGAGTAGCTCCTCACTTACCTCCAGTGCTCTTCTCTCTCGTTGCCCCTCCACCTATCTCTCCACTTGGGCAGTCTCCTTCCTACCTTCATGTTAACTATGTGTATATGACTTTATGTACCTGCAGAGTCTAGGCTGTAATTGACAGGAAACGTGGCATTTGTCTGAGACTGATGGTTCATAACTCTCTCCAGTCGTATCCACTTTCTCATGTAAACAATGCAACCCCACTCTTTTTCATGCATGTGAAAAATTCTAATGTGTATATAAACCACACTTTCTTTGTCCACTCCTCTATTGATGGACACCCGGTTCTGTTGGTTCTGTCGCTTAGCTATTGTGTGTAGCGCTGCAACGGTCATTCATATCTGTGCCCTGTGATCTGCCGACTTGAAGTCCTTAGGTAAATGCGCAGGCGTGGCATAGCTGGTAGATCTATTTTTAATTTTCTTTGGGGAGGGGCTCCCTACTGATTTCCATAGTGCCAGGCCAACTGACACAACTTAAGGTTGTGCTACAGGGCCATAAGAAAGAAATCAGTGCCCGTCCTGCCATAAAAACAGACATGCAGATCCGTGGAGTAAGACAGAGGACCCAGATACAAATTCACATGGCCAGAGCCACCCGGCACTCAACAAAGACACCAAGCATGTACAGTGGAGAAGTGACAAGCCCTTCAGCAAATGGTGGCAGCCAACGGGGATATCCAAATGCCTACCGAGGCCCGTGTTTCAGCTTGAGGAAAATCAGCTCCAAATTCATCAAAGACCTTTACAGAAGAGCACCAACTCTGAGACTATTGCAGGAAACAACAGGGAACCCCCTTCAGTATGTCAGCATGGGCGAGGGCTTTCTGAACAGGATGGAAGGATGGAAGGAAAGAGCATTAATGGTTGACAACAGGAGTTGGAGAAACGAAAGATGTCCACACAGCAAAAGGAAACAGTCGTAAAAGTGAAGAGGTAGCCCATCAGGGGAGATCTTTGCTAGCGAGCTGGATGGCAGAAGATTAGAGCCGAGAATATTCAGAAGCCTCAAAAAAGCCAAACACCAAAAGAGCCAACATCCCAACTCAGCAAGTGAACTAGAGAAACAAACAGACAGCTCTCGCCCGGCGAGATACACGGATGAGAACATGCTCTGCATCACTGGCCGTCAGAGAGATGCTGCAAAACTACACAGAGATCCACCTCACCCCAATAAAAGAACAGAGCAGGCAGCAGGAAGACAAAGGACAGCTGATGCTTGGGCCAGTCAGATGGCTTGCTGTGTAAAGGCCTTCGCCACCAAGCCTGACAACCCGGAAGTCTAGTCTCGGGGCCTGCATGGCGGAAGGAGAGAACTTACCCCTTCAAGTTGTCCTCTGACCTCTGGAGACATGTTATGACACATATGCAACCCCCTCAAACACACAAAATAATTTTTTTAATGTTTAAAAAGTAAACAAAAAAAAAGAGAGAGAGAAGCTCTGGCTTCCTTTTTTATCTGGCTCTTCATCAGCATAGTTAGAAATTATATTTATTTAGTCATTTATTTGTTTGCTTGTGTGAAACAGCCGTGCCAAGGTCAGAAGACAGCTTGTCTCGGGGACTGAACTAACGTTGTCAGACTCGGCAGCAAGTATCTTTACCCACAGAGCCAGTCATCTCACCAATCTCAGACCAAAGCTTTTCTGAAGCGGAAAGGCCAGCCTCCCACCGTTGGCCCTAAGTCTCAAGCACAGCTTCTCCTGCTGGAGGAATGGACTCTGTGGTCCGGCTCCCGAAACCCCTGAAGGCACTCCAAGCCATGAGTAGTGAGCTCTGTGGGAGGCCACAGCCAGAAAGGTGGGCTCCAGGTTTGTCCCGTGTGGGACAGTGGACATAGTCTTTCCAGAGGAGGTGGGTGTGGGCTTTCGAGCTGAGTGTGTGTTCACCGCAACGTGGGAAACCGAGGAAGGTGTTTTCCCTGGAGTATCAGCTGTCAAAGGGAAATGCTGTTGGTTTAGGGGCAATCAATTTATTTAGTAAACAAGGCTGCCATATTGTGATCCATCTGGCAGGAAAGGAAGCCAAATGGCTCCCCCTACCATCTGACAGCACCTATGGAACGGATCCCGGGGACTTAACGATCTAAGCAGAAAAGCTAAATGTTTCAGAAGAAACTAAAAACATTAGAAGAAAATCTAGACGTGATTTAAAAAAAAAAAAAAAGGTTTATTTATTCTTAACTTATATGTGTGTTTTCCCTGTGTATGTGTACGAGAAGTCAGAAGTAGGAGCTGATCCCCTCTAACTGGAGGAGTGCTGGGACCCAAACCCAGGTCCTCTGAAAGAGCAGCCAGTGCTCTAACCCTTGAGCCACCCCCTAGAACACTAATTCTTGAACTTGGGGAATGAGACAACTCTTTAAAAAAATAGCGTGAATAGGAGTAGGGAGAGAGAGAGAGAGAGAGAGAGAGAGAGAGAGAGAGAGAGAGAGAGAGAGAGAGAGAGAGAGAGNNNNGAGAGAGAGAGAGAGAGAGAGAGAGAGAGAGAGAGAGAGAGAGAGAGAGAGTCGGGGTGTAGGCCAAGGAATGTGTGTGAGCAGAGGCTGGTGGTCAACCTTGTCATTCTTCAGGAGCCTTGTAGTTTGAGACCAGGTCTCTCACTGGGACCCAGAGCTTGCGTTTTGCACCAGACTGGCTGGCCAGCAGGCCTCATGGTCTTTCCTTCCCAGCTCTGACCAGCACACCCAGCTTCTCACCTGGGGGCCTCACACTTTGGAGACCAGCACTTTACCTCAGATCGCCTCAGAGCCTTTCTTTTAGCTTTGTTTCTGGGAACAGGATATCATGTAGCCCAGGCTGGTCCAGAATTCATTTTATATTTGAATTAATGATTCTCTGCTTCTCCCTCCTTCGATGCAGGGTTATAGGTGAGTTCCACCATGTGCGGCCCCAGATGTTCTTGGGGTTTTATATGGATGGGTGTTTTGCTTACATGTGTGCCTTGCTGGTGCTTGTGGAGGCCAGAGAGGCATCAGATCTCCTGGAACTGGAGTTGCAGATCGTTGTGTGTTGTTTACATTTTTTTTAAAGACCTTTCTTTTAGTCCATCACCCACCAGAGGTAGTGGAAAAGAAAGGATACGGGGAAACTGGACCTGTTTAAAAGTTGTTATTTAGAGCAAATCCCATCTATGTGATCAGGAAATCAACAGTTTAGTTCACAGGTCAGCAATGGCAGCTCGAGCCACTCACAAATACTTTACGAATAGTCCAACAGCCCAGTCCTGTAGAGTCGAGAGAGCCAACACAAATCAGCAGCAATGGCCAGGCCTCGGCCTCAGCAGGAGTCAGCAAGAGAGGCCAGGATCACCAGGGACACCAGGAAAAGTTCTCCGCTGTGCCCCTTCGCTGAAGTAAAGATCAGCGAAGATGAGAGACCAAAAAGCGTTACAAAGCTAGCTCTGTAGTAAGCCCCTCTCACAGTCCATTGTGTCCCTTTAAACACCATGTGTCCTCCATGGGACTGGCCTCAGCACCATGCGTCTGTCTCAGCTGACATCACTCTGTCACTTTGTCACTCTGTCATTCGGAAGCCACAACACACCACAGGTCAGGCTAGGGGGTGGCTCTGTTAGAATCTGATATCACTCGTTCCTCTCTTCCTCCCTACCTTAGTCAGGGTTTCTATTCCTGCACCAACATCATGACCAAGAAGCAAGTTGGGGAGGAAAGGGTTTATTCAGCTTACATTTCCATACTGCTGTTGATCACCAAAGGATGCAGGACTGGAACTCAAGCGGGTCAGGGAGCAGGAGCTGATGCAGAGGTCATGGAGGGATGTTCCTTACTGGCTTGCTTCCCCTGCCTTGCTCAGCTTGCTTTCTTATAGAACCCAAGACTACCAGCCCAGGGATGGCACCACCCACAAGGGGACCTCCTACCCTTGATCACTAAATTGAGAAAATGCCTTACAGCTGGATCTCATGGAGGCATTTCCTTAAGGGAGGCTCCTTTTTCTGTGATAACTCCAGCTTGTATCAAGTTGACACACAAAACCAGCCAGCACACCCTCCCCCCCTCCTGATCTAACAAGTGTTCTTGCCACTGTATCTCTGATCTCTTGGTTTGCTACTTTGGCACAGGTTTCTACTAAGTTGCCCAGGCTGGTCTTGAACTCACTTTTCCCTAGGTCTACCTTGAGCTTGCAGTCCTTTTGCCTCAGCTCCTAAGAAGCTGCAACCACAGGTCTGCACCAGCAGGCCTGAGCATCTCCATCACAGGTGCCACACCCTCCTCTCCTCACAGCTCGGACCCCAGATGAGACCCTGGTCACTGTGAGGGTACTCTTCCCTCTAAACATTACCAGAAAGGTAGACCTGTCATTTACAGCCAAGGGGAGGTTACGGCACCTCCCTGCTCCTTAAGATGTCTGTATAGGACGAGAGAGATGACTCAGCGGGTAAGAGCACTGGTTGCTCTTCCAGAGGTCCTGAGTTCAATCCCCAGCAACCACATGGTGACTCACAACCATCTGTAATGGGATCAGATGCCCTCTTCTGGTGTGTCTGGAGACAGTTACAGTGTACTCACATACATTACATAAATAATTTTTTTTTCAAGATAGGGTTTCTCTGTGTAGTCCTGGCTGTCTTGGAACTCTGTAGACCAGGCTGGCCTCGAACTCAGAAATTCGCCTGCCTCTGCCTCCCAAGTGCTGGGATTAAAGACTTGCGCCACCACGCCCGGCTATAAACAATATTTTTTTTTTAAAAAGACGTCTGTATAGGAGCTGAAGTAATGGCTCAGTGATTAAGAGTACTTCCTGCTCTTTCAGAGGACCCGTGTTCAAGTCTCATGGTAACTCACAGTTATCTGTAGCCTCAGTTCCAGGGGATCTGACACCTTCACACAGACATACATTAGGGCAAAACACCAATGCACATGAAAAAGTAATTTCAAAAAGACATCTGTATAATTTGTTTAGAATTCTGTTCCATTTATTGATATAGCCAGGCACTTCCAGTATCAATACGAACCGAACCGTGTGGACATTTACAGCTACTTTGGGTTCTGATCCAATTTAATTTTGGTGCTCACTGTAATGTGTTGTTTATCAAT
Source organism: Mus pahari (assembly GCF_900095145.1). Taxonomy (NCBI): domain Eukaryota; kingdom Metazoa; phylum Chordata; class Mammalia; order Rodentia; family Muridae; genus Mus; species Mus pahari. The sequence continues at coordinate 62,952,558 of NC_034603.1, forward strand.
CCACCCAAGTAAGGGTGGGGGTGGGGGAGAGTGAGTGGGGAGGGTTGGGGGTGGCTGAGAGTGTGAAGAGCTGTCACTCCAGCATCTTCGTGATGCTGTGCTGCCTGCCTGACAGGGGCTGGAGAGCTTGCTCTGTCCCACCAGTTTCGGGGAATCCATTTTTCTCTTCTGACCTCCTCCGGTATCAGGCAGGCTGTGCACGTGTATGCGTATGGGCACAACACTCATATGCATAAAACAAATAAATTTGAATTCTTAAAAAAACACCCTAACAATAGAAGCTTACTAGAGAAGGGGTTTGTTTTAGCTCACAGCTCAAGCTACAGTCCATCATGGTGAAAATCAAGGCATCAGGAGCTTGAGGTACCTGGTCACATGGTGTCCAATCAGGAAGAGGCCTGAGTGCACAGGGCTACTGGGCTAGGTTTCCTTTATGCAGTCTAGAGTCCCAGGAAAGGGTCACACCCACAGTGGGCCAGCTTTCTCTCTTCATTTAATCAAACCAAGACGGCTACCTCCAACCCCCAGGCATGCCCTGAAGTGGTTTTAGATCCTGCCAAGGTGACAACACTAATCATTCCGGAGGGGTAGAGATTGGAGCGTGGAAGTTCTGAAAAGTCAAAGAACTAATGAGCAGCAATGTAAATTGCAGCCAGCGCTTTTTACAAAGAGGGGATCTACTACCATATCGCTCATTTGTCACCTGGCAGCCATACTGCTCTGCCCCCACGCTAGTCTCCACCTAGTGGGTTCCCTAGTCCAACGGTTCTCGGGGAAACTCTTTAATACAGTTCATCACGTTGTGGTGATCCCCCAACCATACAATTATATCGTTGCTACTTCATAACTGTAATCTTGATAGTATTATGAATTGTAATGTAAATATTTGAGAGCCCAGCGTGGTGGCACACGCCTTTAATCCCAGCACTCGGGAGGCAGAGGCAGGCGGATTTCTGAGTTCGAGGCCAGCCTGGTCTACAAAGCGAGTTCCAGGATAGCAGCCAGGGCTACACAGAGAAACCTTGTCTTGAAAAACCCCAAAAAACAAAAACAAAAACAAACAAACAAAAAATTGATATGGACCTCCAAGGGGGGTCGGGACCCACAGGTTGAGAAACACTGCCCTGGCAATCCTCGGAATCATGCATAGAGGTCCCCACGCTACCCTGTGCATAGAACGTTCAGACTCAGTGTGGTGACCCACTGTGCCTTCTCTTGGGGGCTCCAGTCAAATGTTGTTCTTCAGAGAGCCCCACCTAAGGCAACAGTGCCTGTCCAAGGCCCTTTGGCTCCTGTCCATCTGCCCATAGAGAATTTGAGGTATGGGCCCTCTTCTCCTCCCCCACGAGTCTTTAGGTCCAGAAGGCAGTGGATACCTGTGTTGGTGGCTGGCTGTGTAGCCAGTGCTTTGATCAAATCGTCAGGCCATCAGGGGGCCCAACCCCCAGAAGCACCCTGTGTTCTGCTGTGAGCTGGAGGCAGGAGAGGAGAGCTGGTAACTCCATCTTTACACTGCTTTGGTTTGTTTAAGTGATTACAGAGAGAACATGTAGTACGTTGACTTATAATTAAAAAGAAAATCCAATAAAGTTAATAAAAAAAAAGAAATTAAAGTTTTCATTTCCTGGGGACTAAACAAGAAAGCAGCAGAAGGGAGCACAGGTGTCTCCTGAGGCTGGAGGATTGGTGGAGTAGAGAGTGCTGGAGGGCGTGGGAGAGCGGAGGGGTGAGAGAGACAGGGAAGGGCTGGAATTGACACTGTGAGGCTGTGTGTCCAGAGGGCTGGGAGGCAAGAAAGTAGAGGCTGGGAGCCATCGATGTACAGTCGGCTTCATGCGGGTTCGTTGTGGGATGACTGACGGGGAATGTGGCTTGTGGAGGTGGTGAAGGCTGGCCACCCCGGGGACACCACCACGGGAACGTGGACAGCCTGTGGTACACACATATATATACATGTCTGTATTCCCAGAGCCTTTTGGCGTTATTCATGTCTCATTTCCCCAGCGATAAAATAGAGGTTGGCACAATATGCCAAGGGTCTTCCAGCGTGGATGTCTGCCTCAAAGGACGTTGAGTCCTGAGATCCGTGGGAAGTGAGGTTGGGTTAGAGTGCTATTGGAGGACAGAGGCTCGCCAGTAGGAGGCTCTGCCTCTGGCCAGCAGGCGGCGCTGCGATGCCGCGGCATTGCTCGTTGCTCTGTCCGGACGCTGGACTTGCATGGCAGCTGTCCACGGCCTCTTGCCTGAAGGGATCTTTGCCTCTGACCACTCAGGTCGAGCCACAGTGTCCAGCGGCACTCCCGTGTCTGCTTCTTTGGGTCGAAGAGATGAGGCTGGGTCAGGAGCCTGTCAAAAAATCATTCCTTCCATGCCCCAGGCTCCTCTCTTGGCGTTTCACAGCCAGGTCTCTCTGGCTCTTCCTGCTCGGCAGTCTTTGCCTATAGAGCCGTTTCTAGGTGTTTATCCAATTCTTTCTTGCAGAAGCTGAAAAGCCTTGTGAGCTGATTTCTGAAATGTAGAAGCCTCCAAGAGATGGGTCAGCCACAGTCCCTTCTGTGCTAGAGTCTCCACTACCTATGCCTACATTCTATCACAGCCTTCTAGTCCCCAGTCCCGCTTGTGATCCTCTCCCCTCCTGTGGCAGGACAGCTGGAATGATGTCCCTCTTCCACAGTGGGTAAGTGACAGGGATAGAGTGGCCCCTACCTGGTGGATGCCCTAGACTGACTGTTTTAGGCAGCTGAATCCAGGACCAGCCTATCTCTGGCCAGCTCTCCCTGTGTGATTGCAGTCCCTTCAGATATTTTCCAGGGGCTCTCCCTCCTAGATCCCCTAATCCCCACAACCTCTGGTGCCCCCAGTGGTGGTGGTGGTGGTGGTATCTGGGAGAGGTCATGTTCTGGATCATTTGGGACCTCCAGCCTCTCACTTCAGTGTCTTGCCTGACCCCCTTCTCTGCATACATCCTTCTCTGCATACACCTTCTGCTACCCCAGGTCTGGCAGAACCTTGGGTTTCTTCATCTCTGCCTGCCTCGCCTCCATCTCAGACAAGGTCTCAGGTCCTTGGAGTCATTGTGTGACTGAGGAATGACTTCCAACTTCTGATCCTCTCTGGAATTCTTTGCAAGGGCTTGGACCACGGACCTGCATCGCAGTATCTGATTGTATGCCACGCTTCGGATTCCTGCAGGCAAGACAAACGCTCTACCAACTGTGACACATCCCTGCCCACTGGGTGTCTATTTGGTCCCAAAGTCAAAGGAAGCTCTCATTTGACCTCCTCACTTTCTGAGTTATCTGCTCTGGAGTTCACTGGACACCTGGATAACAACAGAGCATCGTGGGACTCCACGCCCTGGTGACCAGTCTCTCAGACTCCAAGTGTGACTTAGAGGAGAGACCCCTGTCAGATGCTCAGATATCAAAGGAACCCACTTAACCCTTGCTGCCTAGCCTTGGCTGCATCCTCTCTCTCGGTGCCTAGGGTTGCGGGGGGGGGGCCCATTAGACTAAGGCCTAGAGTCTGAGTATGTGTAGGGGGGATCCACATGAGTGAGGCCAGACCTCTGGGAGTGCTGGGAAGGGTGTTTCAGGGCCAGCTTCCCAGGAAGAGTACCCAGCACGCTCAGCTGTGTGGTGTGTGGAGTAGAAAAAGTGGCTTTAGCCAAGGTGGGTGGGGGATGGGGGTGGGGGTGGGGGTGGGGCAGGAGGGATGGCTTAGTGGTTAAGAGCAGGTACTGCTCTTCCAGAGGAACTGAGTTCAATTCCCAGAACTCACCCCTGGCTGTGACTCCAATTCCAGGGACTCTGAAGCAGAACTCACACACATGATAAATACGTTAAAGGGGCTGAACAACCAACCCCGGGCCAGTGCAGAGATGCACCCACAAGACCCACGCTTGCCTCTGCTCTCCATTCTGTCCTCGGTCAGCTGTGGGGATCAGGTCAGTGGGCGACTCCTCAGGATGCCCCATGTCACGAGCCGCTGAAGTGTTAAGATGTAGGGAGTGGCCTGGACCTGTGCAGACAGACCCGCCCGACCGGGAAGGCCTGGGTTAGGCATCTGATCATGCCCAGGGCTGCCCAGTCCTGAGCAGGGCCCTGAATGACAGGATGGCATAGTGGTTATGACCCTGACAAAAACCCACTTTACTGAGCGACTGTGGCAAGGAAGCTCCTATATCTTCTGAGCCTCACTTTCCCTACCTACAGAATGGGCCGGCAGTATCTCTGACAGCATGGCGTTACATGATGGAGTTTAACAGCAGCTCTGGAAGCTAAGTCTGTGTGGGTACCAGGGACACTCCTAGGACTGAGTCATGCCTCCGTGACAAGCTTGGAGTCTGCTCTGTCTCTGATCCCATTCTGTGGATGGAACTACTCCACTGAGCTGCAGAGGCAGAGCACAGAGCAAGCGTCCCCGGAACCAGATCTATCTTCATTCCTCATTGACACTTGAATTCAGGTTACACATATTCAAATGCTGAATCCTCATAATCCACCCAGCGAGCCCATGGGCAGGGGACTTACCCAGCGGCACACAGCATACAGGGGTGTCTGGCTCAGGTGGCCATGCTCTTCTCTGGAAATAAACACATAAACCCAAGTACTTGTCTTATAAGCACAGATTTCAGGAAAGTATAATGACTTTGCCTTATAAACAGAGGACTGTGGCCTGTAAGACCTGGGAGAGGCCAGGGGCCAACCTCTTCTACCTCTGATGCATAAGTGAACAACAGTGAGTTCTGTTGGTAAGACTGGGAGAGAGTGGACCCGCTGAAATGGGTTTTGAGGGATGCGTAGGAGTTTTCTGGGTAGGCACAAAAGGAAACACATGTAGGAAGAGGGAAGAGCATGAGGTATAGAGGTGAGAGGGTCTATGGTGGATGAAGGGAGGAGCCCCTGGCAGACGGCAGGACCACATGCTACGGTTTAGATGTGGCTGGATCCCAATCTGACATCCTGTTCTCCACTGGGTGGAGGGAGAGGCCGCGGAATCCTTGAGTAGTGGAATCCAGAGAGAGGTCTTTAGGTAAGTCACATACATTCATATAAGTAAAATAAAAATAAATTATTAAAGAAAATAAGAATTCCAAGTCTGGGGTCAGCAAGGTGGCTCAGTGGGCAAAAGTTCTTGTTACACAAACCTGGTGACCTGAGTTCAGTTCCCAGAACCTACTTAACAGCGGAAGGAGAGGACCAACTCTATAAATTGTCCTCTGATCCCCAGTGCATGGTGTGGCATGTGCCCTCCCCATCATGCAAGCACATGTACACACACACACACACACACACACACACAGAGCATGTGCCCTCCCCATCATACATGTACATGTATACACACATACATATGACATGTACTGTCCCCATCATGCATGCACATGTATACACACACATACACAGCATGTACCCTCCCCATCATGTAAGCACATGTATACACACATGTACACACACAGCATGTGCCCTCCCCATCATGTAAGCACATGTACACACACATACATGTACACACACATGTGCCCTCCCCATCATGCATGCACATGTACATACACACACATAGCATGTGCCCTCCCCATCATGCATGCACATGTACACATACACACACATACATATAGCATGTGCCCTCACCATCATGTAAGCACATGTACACACAAGTGTATGTGAAGACATACAACCACAGGTGTTGGCATGAGTGAGATTCCACGGGGCATAATGGGTACATAACTGGGTGCTTAGGACTCTGTTTTCACACGTGCACAATCCTGGGCACACTCTGTACTCTGCACACGCACACACACACTCATACACGTGCGTGCATGCGTGTGTGTGTGTGTGTGTGCGTGTGCATGTGCGTGCATGTGTGTGTGTGTGTGTGTGTGTGCTCTAATGATATAAATGGAGAGGCAAGACTCTATGTGTGATGGGACCAGTATTTTAGGATGAGTTCTAGTCAAGGTAGGATGTAGAGAAACAAGCCCTAAGAAGAGGTTCAGCATCCTGTGAAATTACAATTCTAGGGCTGCTTAGAAAAAGCCAACTAGGAAACACATGCAAATCAGATGGAAATGATAAATAAGCAGGCTTCTCCTTCCTGGCCCTGTGACTCTTCCTGGAGCCTTGAGGGCAAAGAGCAGTGGAAAGTATGGGCTCCAGTTCAAAACCTCACAAGACCCAGAGTCTTCCATGAGATCCCTTGGGATGTTTCCAGCTGCTACTAAGCCTGGTTCCCAGCTGTGAGGTGGGGAGGGGGGGAGGGTAGAGAGAGGGGAAAGGGGCTCCCAGGCTCTACCGGGGAGAATGGATGTCACAGTGACAGCTGGCCTAGCATGCATTCACTGGTTAGGCCCAGTTGTTGGGGCGCCAGGGTGAGGGATCAAGGGTAGACAGGGCCTCCGAGGTAGGCTTGAAGGGCTCTTCCGTTGGCTTTCAGAGCACAGATCGTTATGGTGGAGGAGCCCCCCCCCCATGTCTACAGAGGACCTGATTTGGCTCAGCACAGCACCATCGGGCCAAGACTGTCCCCCTGGCGCATTACTGTCCCCCTGGCGCGTTTGTCCCTGTGCCAAGGAGGATGCTGCCTGACTCCAGCACGCGGGCTGCAACGGGCAGTGCACGCGCCAGCCTTCACCCGCTGTCTACACCACGTGTGGAGCCGCTTCACCAGCTCTGGGTCCCTGGCCTTGGTGCCCAGCCTCTAGACCCGGTGCAGCAGCTGCCCACAAATGCACTCCAGTCTCAGCAGGGTCCTCCTCCCACATTCCCACGCTGGTGTCTACAGCAAGGCCCAGCAGGGGGGTACGTGGTTTCCAGGCCCCACACACTCGGCTCCCCACTCTGTCGATTCCGTTTCCGATTCACACGCAGTTGGGGGTCCAGCTGCCTCTAAAGTTGGGGATCCATTTCTTCATGTGGCATTTCTCTTCCCCCAAGGGGGGGGGCTGCAACTCTTTTCTTCACTTGAGGTCCCTGGAAGCAGGATTTGTGTACTTCATTAGACTAGAGAACTTGAGAGTAGTGACTGTCCCAGTGTCACCTAGCAGCCTCTTAAAGGCAGGGTTCAGTACTGTCCCTTGGTCTGGGACAGTAGACAGACGTCGGATTTGCCTCAAGCCTAATTCAAGGTCTTGTTGGCATTCATGAGAAAATATGAAGGCCAGAAGGGGCTGTAATGACATCCCATTCCCATAACAGCATAGGAAACCGAGGCTGGTGGAATGGACACAGCTTGCCAGTGGCCCACGGGAACTGAGAGTAGAGGCCGAGACCCTATCTCCCAGCTTAGGTCTGCTTCTAGATGTCTCCAGCCTGTTCCTGTTCACAGGTCCCCTCCCCAAGGTAAAGCCCCTTGCTAGTCACTGGATGAACTTAGGGGCAGGGCCAATAGCCAGTTACAGCTGGAACTGGGGCCGGCTTGTAAAAACCTCAGGGACCCTCAGTTGGGTAGCCACTCCCAGAGAGACTTCTGAGATGAATGAAGCCCCTGGCAACTCCCCAGAGCAATAGGCTCCTGAAGGACACAGCACAGGCTAGTGTGTGGGGACCACGCGGCTGCTTGCTTCTGTCCTGGCCCTTTGGGATCTGGTGAGAAGCAGGGCCTGGTGAAGACTCACCCTTAGCAGCCGAAACTGTCCCGTTCTCAAGAGCTCAGCTTCATGGAGTGTACGCAGCTTTGGCCTCAGACAACACACTTGTGAAAGGAAGCTATGGCTCCTGTTCTCAGGGAGCCCAAGGTGGCCGGCCCTGCCCTCTCTTCCGCAATCCCTAAGCCATCCATTCCCTTGCAGCTGGTCACTGTTGGTCTGTCTCCTGTGGGCTGGGATCCCTGAGCCTCCCTCACCTGCTGAGGTCTAGGCTGCCTCCTGTGCACAGCCTGTGTGGAGCCTGACCCTCCGGGGAGAATCCAGTTCCCTGGTCTTCACCCAGAGGTCACCAGGATACACCCTGTGTATCTCTTGAGCACCCATTTGCTTTGCCAGGCCCCCTCCCCGCCACCTCTCCGAACTCATATCCCAACAGTTCCTTCTGGGCCTCACCCCTTCCATGGCTCCCTACTGCTCTTGAGGACACCCCAGCTTTGTGCTCGGCATTCCTAGCTATTTCTCTACCGGTCCCATGCACATTCGTACCTCACCCCCAGACTCAGCCCTCTCTAGTAATCCCATGCATGCCTCTTCTCCCTGGGCCACGAAAGGCTCCTGCTCTGCGGGTCCTGTTACCCCGTGTATTTCTCAGCATCTCTGTGTATCTCGGGATCCCGTGGTTCTGGAACGGGGCCTTGAGCTCGGCACTGGGACAGACCCCACACCCCAGCCCTCTCTGCCCTGCCTCCTCCTCAGCCTGGTCCCTCTGGCTACCCCTTTATCACTAGTCACATCAGGACAGACTTGTTTGTGATTTGCTTGTGTGTTCAGCATGCGCTCCAGATGGCTAGGCGGCTTACAACCTAGGGCGAGACCCGGTTGTCACAACCACAGCTGGCTGCGCTCAAGGGCAGTCTCTGGGAGTCCGCAGGTGTCACTTCCCCTTGTGTACCCAGGACCCCGTGCTGTGTGTTCACTGTCATTTTACAAGAAAACAGACACCTCGAACCTTGGCCAGGGACACGAGTGGGAGTGGAAAGCTGTGACCGAACTGGGCTCCCTCTGGAGCGTCCTCCACACCCCTCCGTAGCTATTTATCCTGTTCTACTTCCAGCCGTACCCATTTCCGGTTTTTTGGTTTGAGAGTTGAGGGGAATTGGAAATCAGAGGGGGACACCGCTGATCAGACAACAACCTCCAAACGCCAGATCTCTGGGAGTGAGGTGTGTATATTAGTGATTCTGTAAGAATGAATGAACTTGGAGCCAAGAGGGAAGCCTGTATAGACAGTTTGCTGGGGTCGTTCTCGGCGGAGACAGGGGAAGGGTTGAGATATTATGGAGGACTCCTTGGATCCATGCTGGGAGAGAGAGAGAGTTAGTTAAGCCACCCCCGGCCAGTCTGCTTGTTTGTCTGAGATGTCCCCTCTTTGCCCTTCTTCCTCTAGCCAGCCCAGCTGTGAGACTGTCTGGGGCTGTCTGGGACTGAGGGGTGTGAGGACATCTGGGTATTGAGGCAGTGAGACAGGGCCCCTGGGTTGTCTTGCTAACGCCTGGGCAGGAGGGCCAGCTCTTGCTTATTTTACATAAGGATGGACTGTGGAAAGATGCTGGGGTCCTGAGCTGGAGAAAGAAAATAAGAACAAAAGACAAAGAAGTGGCTTCTAGGATGACCCCATGTGTGGTAGAGCTGGGAAAGATCTTGGGTGCCACCCACCGGGCCTCTTTCAGGCTGCCTCCTCTGGCAGGCTTCTGGCACGTGCGTGCCTGAGTTTAACCCCCAGCTCTCCATGTTTAACTCACCTTCCCTTCTAGTGTGCAGCCTGTCTGTCCCTGATCATCGCCACTGCTGGTCTCTAAGATCCCTGAGGTTTCTTGACTGTGGCAGAAGGAGAAACATGGAGGTAGGATTCTGGATTCTTGACAAATGTCATGATGAGATGCTGTCATCATGTCCTTCCTGGTCACGTGTCCAGACCTCCCCAATGTCTCTACCTTCTTCCCAGTCTGAACATAGACACTGTGTCCCAGCTTGTACTGCTTGGTTTTGTGTCTACTTGACACAAGCTAGAGTCACCAGAGACGAAGGAGCCTCAGTTGAGGAAATGCCTCCATGAGATCCAGCTGTAGGGCATTTTCTCAATTAGTGATGAACAGGGGAGAGACCAGCCCATTGTGGGTGGTGCCATGCCCGGGCTGGTGGTCCTGGGTTCTGTAAGCAAGCAGGCTGAGCAAGTCAGGGGAAGCAAGCCAGTAAGCAGCACCTCTCCATGGCGTCTGCATCAGCTCCTGCCTCCAGATTCCTGCCCTGCTTGAATTCCTGTCCTGACTTCCTTTGGTGATGAAAGGTGATGTGGGAATGTGAGCTGAATAAACCCGTTACTTCTCAACTTGCTTTCTGGTGATGGTGGTTTATGGTAGCAATAGAAACCCTAGCTGAGACACAGATGTATGATGTCTATGATTTCTTTGTGCTAGAATAGGTCCCTCCCCCACCCACCAAACTCAAAGAGCTCTATGTCTGTATGTCTATGTGTGTTGAACCCATGGCCTCTGTACATCAGGCAAGCAATCTCCAACTGAACTACATACACCCTGAGCAAAAAGTGACTTAGGTGCATGGAGCTGGCTTGAAAAGGGCCCAGACCTCAGCTGCTTGCACAACACCACAATACCTGGCACGCTCCAGTACTCCTTACTGAGTCAGAGTGCAGCCCAGGCCTCCTCCAGGGAGCTCGAACCATCTGCCAGTCTCACAGACTGACAGGGCCGAAGTCTGTGGAGGGAGGTGACAATAGCATTGGTGGAGTGGAGTGGCGTGGCATAAAAGGTGACCCTCCACTAGGTCACACGTTCATGTAACCCTCTTCCCTTTGATGTGAGAGAAATATGCCCCAGGTGATGGTTGTGATGGCAAGATGGGATTCAAGGTCAGTGGACTTACAGTCATCAGAGAGAGGTGACTCTGGGTGGGCCTGACTTCATCAGGTACAGAAGAGGCCCTTCCTGAGGTCAGAGATGCTCCTTCTGGGCCTGAGCTACCTCAGGGCCAGGAACAATGATGACCTTGGCGCTAAAGGCAGCTCCAGACTGGTGCTCACCGAGCAAACCACAAGAACCAAGTGTACCAATGACCACATGACCTTGGAAGGCGATCCTGAACTTCACACCTGTCCCCTGAACAGAGAGACCTCAGGCTGATAACCGGAGGGACTGCCATGACACACGGGTGTCGTTCTGAGCTGTGGGATTGTGGGTTTGCTTACTCAGCACTGGGCAACCTAAAAATGACTGCAGTCCCAGAGAGCCAACCATGGGCACTGCAGGGTCACAGAGGACAGGAGGATGAGCTGGTGTTTGCCCACGCCCATTCCTCCCAGTTTTACCCACCCCTTCCCCAGTATCTCCACTTCTAGGCCCAGCCTGGTGCCTGAAGTTCTAACTCAGTTAACCCGTAGAGAACACAGCTGGCCTAAGTGGTTATTTGGGGAGCACAAGGTTTGGGATTCCCAGACTTTGGGGCAACATGAGGACAATGCTAAACCTGTCCCAGGCACACACACACCCCCAATCCCAGGACCAACTGCAAGGCCCCAAATGACACCCCCGACCCCTTCCCGGTCCTCACCACTCCCCCTCCCACAGGGCTGGCGCCACCTGAGGCTCAGACAGCCCAGGCAGACAGCAGCTGGCCCCTTCAGATCTTCTCTGCTTCTTGCCCCCAGGCTGGCTGAGGAGGAAGAGTTCACAGCTGAGGTGGTAGCTCAGCAGCTGGGGGAGCCCAGATGTGGGAGAGCCCAGAAGACGGGATAGTGTTACATTCAAATGGCCTGCCAGCTTTTCCAAGAAGACAGGGATGGCCACAGTGTCTGGGAACAGAAGGGGATGTATGTATGCTTCATTCTCCACCCTTACCCCTCAACCCCTCCTGAGCATAGGTAATTGAGAATCAGCTAAAAGGTAGGCTTTGGTGAGTGGCCCTAGGTTTTCAATGAATAGAAGTACTAACCATCCCGTCCTCTGGTTGTTTCCTGATCCAGCTGGCCCACTACCTGGCCGGAAACCTCCAGCTAGAGCAGCTGACAAGAAGAGGCTAACCCCTCTCCAACGCCTTTCTTTGTCCACAGTGAATGTACCGGCTTTGGTTTCGGTGTGGACCCCTCCCCTCCCCTCCCAGCCCCTGACTCAGGGGCTCCATCCATCCTGTCTAGGCCAGGGCTCTCCTGGATACACACAAAGAAAGTATCTCAGGTTCCCTGGTCAGGGGCACCTGCTCTTTGATCTGCCCTTCTTCTTTCCCCAGGGTACTGGGTGCTGCAAGGGCGAGGCTCCATCCAGGGACAGGCACCCAGAGATAAAATCTGGGATGGGAAGGAGCCTCAGATGTGAGTGACTTTAAAGTGCCGCTACACACACACAGACACACACTTCACCAAGCTCACTCCCCCCCCCCCCCATTGCTTACCTGAGCTCTCCCCTCCTCCACCATCCCTGGTGTTCCTTCCAGATTCTCAACTGGGAAGTTGTCAGATCTAGGGCCCTGTAGATCTGCTCTCCACTTTCCCAGTGGCCGGATGGGAACAGTGCGGAGCAGGCCTGGACCACATTGTGACATAGTAACCTGGGGGGCTCAGAAGATGCCCAGCTTCTGACCTCTCAACTCAGCAAGCTGCCAATGGGTTCCACATCTGCATTGTCCTTATTCCCAGAATCTTTTGTCTTGTTGTTTGTTTGTTTGTTTGTTTTGTTTTGTTTCTTTTGGGTTTCTTTATCTAGTTCTGGCCATCTTGGAGCTCCATCTGTAGACCAAATTAGATCAAATAGAGATCCTCCTGCCTCCACCTCCTGAGCCCCTGAGCGCTGGTATTAACGGAATGTGCTACCACACCCATACACACACACACACACACACACACACACACACACCCCAGAATCTTAAACAGCACAACCATACACCCACCCGGAAATGCCACCCTGCAGGGACCAGTCAGGGCTCTGGTCATCTGACAGACCCAGTGGCAGGGACCCTAGCTTGTAGCGGCTCCCTAGTCTACTGAGGGGTGTGCCCAAGAGAAACCTATTCCTTTTCTGATCCTGCTAGGGTGGGGGTAGAGTCTGATGGTCCCTTGGACCAAGTACAGTGCAGTCCCCCCACCCTGCCCCTCCTCCCCTCTCACCCTCCCTCCCACCCCTGCAACCCCCTTTGCTTCGCTCCCTTCATGCTTGTTTCTTTGCTTGTTGGAGTTTTGCTGCTGTTGGTTTGTGTTGAGATAGGGTCTTGCCTTGCAGCTCAGGCTGGCCTGAAATTCTTAAACCTCCTGCCTCAGCCTCCCAAGCCTGGGTTATACAGGCTTGGGCTGTCACCATGCCGAGCTCACTCCCCTTTATCTTTTGTGCCAGGCTTGCAGACCAAGCAGGCTTGCCAGCAGTTCCCAGATGGAATCCCAGCTCAGCCCCAGCTTACCATCACTCAGCTTGTGTTCTAGGCTAGCTCCTTGGGCCTCCTTGGTCTCCACTCCTCAGCTCCTCTCTTCCTCTTCTGGCCACACTCCCTCCCTTGAGGTAACTTCTCTTTCATTTTCCACTCACACCCCCCAGCCCCATCTCTACACCGTGTGCAGGCCCTTCCCTCTTCAGAGGGCCCTCTGCTGCCTTCCTTTCCCTGGAGTCCAAAGGAAGACTCCTGGTGAGCCAAGAGATTCAACAAAGGTTTCAATCAACTATGAGATCTAAAACAGGAGGGGAGTGGGCCATCTTGGCTTTATAGCTTCAGCCCAGGGCGGTATACCCAGCCCCTTGCATACACAAACACACGTGCATATATACATGAACACACGTGCATATATACACAAACACATGTGCATATATACACGAACACACGTGCATATATACATGAACACACGTGCATATATACATGAACACACGTGCATATATACATGAACACACGTGCATATATACATGAACACA
>NC_034603.1:62966332-62974517 GCF_900095145.1 Mus pahari
ATGAACACACGTGCATATATACATGAACACACGTGCATATATACATGAACACACGTGCATATATACATGAACACACGTGCATATATACATGAACAAAGGCAGAAAAAAAAAGTAAAATACCTGAACAGGACACCCCAAAAGAAGAGGCAGAGATAGCGATTAACCGCGAGAAGCACTCTGTGATGTGTGCCAGAGATCTGGACATTTAAACAAACGAGGTACCACTCACCAAACACCTATCCAAATGGCTAAACCTGAGAGCAGTGACCAAATCAAGCGTCATTCACGACCCAGAGCAAGAGAACATTCATTCACAGGAATGCAGAGTGGTTAAAGCACTGTGGAAGGCAGTTCATAGCGATACAGATGCACAAACGTAACACACATGGGACTGTTGGAGGCGGTGCCTTCCGAGCTCAACAGACAGTCATTAAGACTATCTTTTTGTTTTTAAAGGTTTATTTTTCTGTGCGTTGGTATTTTACCCGCATGAATGTCTGTGTAAGGGTGTCGGATCCTCTGGGACTGGAGCTACAGTTGTGAGCTGTCATGTCGGTACTGGGAATTGAACCTGGGTCCCCTGGAAGAGCAGGCAGTGCTCTTAACTGCTGAGCTATTTCTCCAGGCCACCACTATTACTATGTTAATTCAGGCAGCTGTGATTACTGAAGGACACCTGAGCAAGGTCGGACCTGTGGATGCTCCCTCACAGAAGGGGGCTCTTGAGGATCATTAGACCCTCACCAGAGGTCCCACCCACTTTCAGAGGAGCATGCCCCGCTGCCCCCTACCACGCCCCACCCCCCACCCCTGCCAGCTGTGTGTAACTCTGCCTTCACATGGTTCTGAAAGATGCTAAAGTGTAAGACTGAGGAGGGACTCCATCTCTGCAGATGTGGAACATCTGGTGACTTGGGTGTTTTGATCACTCATGCTCCCATAAACAACTCTTTAATCACACTTCTGAAAGTGTCTTAGGGGTTTTATTGTTTTGTTTTGTTTTGGGGGTTTTTTTGAGGGTTTTTGTTTTGTTTTGGTTTTGGTTTGTTGTTGTTGTTGTTTTGTTTTGTTTTGTTTTGCTGTGAAGAGACACCATGACATGTCAATTCTTATAAAGGAAAGCACTCGATTGGAGCTGGCTCACAGTGTCAGAGGTTTAGTTTATTATTACCATGGCAGGAAACATGGCATGTTGGAGACATAGTACTGGAGAAGGAACTAAGGGTTCTACATCTTGATCCCAAAGCGGCAGACATAGACTGTATTATTAGGTGTAGCATGAGCATGTATGAGATCTCAAAGCCCCGCCTCCACAGTGACACTCTTTCAACAAGATCACACCTCCTCCCATAAAGCCACAACTCCTAATAGAGCCCCTCGGGCCAAGCATGCAAACACAGGAGTCTATGGGCAACTACAACTCTTCAAACCATCACAGAAAGTAAGGCCAATAAGCTCCCTGGTTCACCAACCTAGCCTTGGGTGGAACTGTTTCTATGGTTTGTCGTTGGTGCCCAGCATGGGGTGGGTAGATGTGTTTCCAGGAAAAGTTAATTTAAGGACCTTAAAACCATACTAAGCATGTGCTCATCTGATTTGCAAACGTATGTCCTCAATGCACGTGTTTTTAGCAACTTTAGAGCTAGCTGTCAAGAACTGGAAGCAAATGAGATGTTTCTGTAGGCGAATGAATAAACAAACCAGGTACATCCATCCAGTAAATCTTATTCAGCGATAAAAAGACACAGGGGAAATCAGAATGGGAATTTCTAAGTGAAAGAAGTCTGGAGACCATGAGGGAGAACCGGAATGTGATGATGTAGTCAAACTATCACAAATATGGGCTGCCCTCCCTGAAGAGGGCGAGAGCAGAGACATTTCCCGTGTGCCTTGGGAAATGAGTGTGTCTCTGAGATAAAGGGAGGAGCTGCTTCATAAGTGCTGCGCTTTAGCTGATGAAGTCGTTGGCGGTTGGCTAATATTCTGATATGCCCCAGACACATACTGGAGCTAAATAGCAAGGGATGGGCAAGCGGCAGGAGCCAGGTTTCTTCCTGTGTGGTGGGAGGGAGGAGGGACAGGATGATTGACAGATTAGATGCAGATTTATCACATACATCTCTACATTGTGCATGCACTAGCATACTCTCGCACACTTTCTTGCTCTGTCAGCTAAGGCCCAGGAGCCCTCACGTCCTGTTGGAGGTGAACGTACTTCATGCCTATGCCTTGGTTTCTAATAATAAATTCAGTCGAAGGACCCCGTAGCTCTTAAAGAAACGGCTGACTTAGGACTTCAGCGGGTAACTCAAGATGCTCCTGGCATTTCTGTAAGTGCCAGAGGTAAGCACGTGCTTGAATCAGACAAACCAAAGCCCTGCAGTGAAGCTGAGAGGGCAGAGGAGCTAACTGAAGAGGCTTCTAAAGACGCCTCTCATGGATAAACATGGATGCTCGTTTTTGTTCCTCTCAATTTTTTGAGGCAGGATCTCACTCTGTAGCCCAGGCCAGCTTCACAGCTGGGATCTTCCAACCTTTCACTCTCAAGGGTTGGGATTACAGGCATGTACCACCACCACACCCTGGTCCAATCATGGAAAATCTAAGCAACAAAATTAAGTAGTGTGTGGGCAGGGATGTTGCTCATCTGATAGACTGCTCACCTGCATGAACCCCCC
Source organism: Mus pahari (assembly GCF_900095145.1). Taxonomy (NCBI): domain Eukaryota; kingdom Metazoa; phylum Chordata; class Mammalia; order Rodentia; family Muridae; genus Mus; species Mus pahari. The sequence continues at coordinate 62,969,011 of NC_034603.1, forward strand.
CCCAAGTCCCCCAGCACTGTATAAATTACATGTGAAGGCACATGCCAGAACTCCAGAGGTGGAGGTAGGAGGATCAGAAGTTCAAGGTCATCCTTAGTTAAATAATATGGTCAAAGGATGACCTGAGGTGTATGAGACCCTCTCAAAAAATTTAAGCAGTATTATGAAAAATTATATCCTCTAGTATAAAATCAAACGTCTATGAATCCACAGTGATGTAAACAAATGAGCAACCAGGCATGGTCATGCTCACCTGCGATCCCAGCATTCAGGAGGTAGATGCCAGAGGATTACAATGTTATGGCTAGCTTAGCTTACATTGTGAGCTTCAAGTCAGCCTGTCTCACCTAGAGAGACTTAAGGACACTCAAATAAAATAAAACAAAAAATAAATGGAGAGAAGACATATCTACTGTAAACTTCCAAATGCATTCTGTATAGTCTGCTGTTTGTACTCAGGAGTCCACATCTGGAGAGTCAGCTAACCACATCTGGGGGTGGGGCAAGCATGTCTAGGGGTTTAGGAGGTAACTTGATAGTTAAGAACACTGAGGGCCTGGGGTTCACGTCCCAGCACCTACCTGGTGACTCCCTCATAGATGTCTATAAGCCCAGTCCTAGGAGACATGACATTCTCTTTTCTTCTTGCCTCTGAGGGCATCACATGCATGCGGTGCACATGAAAACAGACATTTAGCCGGGCCGTGGTGATGCACACCTTTAATCCCTGCACTTGGGAGGTAGAGGCAGGCAGATTTCTGAGTTTAAGGCCAGCCTGGTCTACAGAGTGAGTTCTAGGACAGCCAGGGCTACACAGAGAAACCCTGTCTTGGAAAAAAACAAAAAAACAAAANAAAAAAAAAAACCAACCCTCCAAAACTGAAAACAGACATTCAGGCAAAACATTAAAAAAGACACATAAAATAAAACAACTAGGGGGCTGAGGAGATGGCTCAGCGGTTAAGAGCACACTGGCTGTTCTTCTAAAGAACCCAGGTTCAACTCCCAGCACCCACATGGCAGCTTACAACTATCTGTAACTCCAGTTCCAGGGGATCTGACACCTTCACACAGACATACATACATGCAAAGGACCAATACATTTAAATAAAAAAATTGAAAAATTAAAACATACTTTAGACTGTTTCAGTCTGGAGAGATGGCTCAGGGGTTAAGAGCACTGACTGCTCATCCAGAGGTCCTGCTTTCAAATCCCAGCAACCACATGGTGGCTCACAACCATCTGTAATAGGAACTGGTGCCCTCTTCTAGTGTGTCTGAAGACAGCTACAGTGTACTCATATAAATAAAGTAAATAAATAAATCTTTAAAAAGAGAGAGAGAGACTGTTTCAAAAACAAAGAAATTAAGAATTTATTTATTTATTTATTTATTTATTTATTTATTTATTTATTTATTTATTTGGGTTTTTGAGACAGGGTTTCTCTGTATTGCCCTGGCTGTCCTGGAACTCACTCTGTAGACCAGGCTGGCCTCAAACTCAGAAATTAAAGGATTAAAGGCGTGCACCACCATGCCCGGCTTGAAATTAAGAATTTTTAAAAATGAAATTAAAAACAACATAGAAGCTATAGTCAGCAATACTGCACACATGTAGGATTTATATCCATAAATATATTTTTAAAAACTCTGAAGATTCAACAACTAATAAGAAAGGTTCTATGTGTTAGTTACTCAATTTAGTATTTTATAATTGTTTGTTTGTTTTTCTAGACGGGGTTTCTCTGCTAACAGCCCTGGCTGTCCTAGAACTTGCTCTATAGATAAGTTGGCCTTGAACTCAGAGATCTACCTGCCTTTGCTTCCTGAGTACTGGAATTAAAGATGTGTATTGCTACCACCAAGCTATAATTTTTTATATATATTATTGTTATACTTTGTAAACACATACACACTTGTCAATCATATTCTAACAAAGATAAAGGGGAAAGTAAAAATTCAGACAGAAAAATAAGGTTTCTCTCTTTCCTTTCCTCTTTTCTTTTCTTTTCTTTTCTTTTCTTTTCTTTTCTTTTCTCATCTCTTCTCTCCTTTTCTTTTGAGATAAAGCCTCACTTAGCCCAGGCTGGCTTGACATTCCTTACGCTGCTAGGAACAACCTTGAACTCCTGTGTCAGCTTCAAGTGCATGTATGCCTGGCTCGGAAAAGAAAACAATATTTTTTAAAGAAGAAAACAAACAACTAAATAAAAAGTAGGCAAAAATCTGCTGGGGATGTAGCCCAGGCTTGGAATAGTTGCCTAACATGCTTGAGGCCCTGGGTTTACTCCTGTGTGCTGAAAACATAAACGAGCCAACAGTCTGAGTCAATGTTTTGCTAAAGAAGACACGCAGATGACAAATGGGTACAGGTAAAGGTGGTTACCAGCATTCGTCACAGGGAAAGGTACGTTAAACTGTGCCGAGATACCACAGTGTATGTGCCAGTACCAAGGGCTAAAACAGAGGTTCTAGGTATTGGCCAGGGTCTGGAGAAGCTGGGACTCTCATGCATTATAAATGGTAGGGTCGTAAAACGGTACATCTATTCTGAAGGATCGTTTCTTACAAGCTAAACATAGAGCTGATCTATGACTCAACCATTCCATTCCTATGCGCTCTTCCAAAAGAAAAGAAAACGTGCGTGTCCACACAGAGACTGAACTCGAATGCTCACAGCTCTGCCTGTAATATCAAGTCTCACACAAGAGCCTCCACTTCCTGTTCACCATCATGGATGCTCTCATTTTTTGTGGGTTTTGTTTTATGCAGGCTGGGCAAGTACTCTAATACTGAGCTCTCTCTCTATTTTTCATTTTGAAACAAGATCTCACAAAGTTGCCAGGCTACCCTTGAGTTTTCTAGGCGCCCCAGACAGAGTCTGCATTCTCCAGCATCAGCCTCCTCACTACGTGGAATTACAGACCTGGGTCGCCAGGCTCAGTTTTAATGGTGGCTCCAAATTCTTCACTGCAGAGGTAAAGTCACTGTTCTGACCTCCTGGCCAGAACGGGAAGCTGTTTTTTTGACACCAAGCCACTAACATTTACTTTCTGTGATTTGTTCCAAAGTTGATCCAGTCAGGGGTGGGGGGCAGGGGGAGCTGGAGAGATGCCTCACTGATTAAGAATACTTACTTTTCTTGCAGGAAACCCAGATTTGGTTCCCAGCACCCAAGTTGGACAGCTCACAACTCCCTGTAACTCCAGTTCTAGGAATCCAAAGCTCTCTTCCTGTGGGCACTGCACCAATGTGCACCCACATATACTTAGGTGCACACATAAATAAACAGATACAACTGTTAGTAATAAATACATAGCAGCATTTGATCATGTGAATATTGTTTGCTACAAAGGTGAGCAGTGTGCTATAGTTACAATGTAACTATGACAATAAATCCTTGTCATTTTAGGGATGGGAAAACAGATGAGAAAGCTTCAGAGTTCTGTTGAAGAACACACAGCTTGTGAGTGGAAGGGATGCAAAAGCCTTTTCAGTTGCCTGAAGCCTGGTTACTTTGGAAGGGGGAATACTGGAACTAAGATAGTTGTCATTTGATTGGCAGTTGGAAAGAGGTGGGTCAATGATAAGCAAAAACTTAGGCCTGAGTGAGCGACTGTGTTAGCAATTGAGAAGAGAACATTGATAGAAAATAAATACAGGCCTATATTTATTAAAGCAACTGGATTAACAAAGAATAACTTTCCAAAGCATAAAGCACCAGGTCCAAATGGTTTTACTGGTGAAATTCTATCAAGTATTTAAAGAAGAAATTATATCAGATTTCTACAATGTATCCAGAAATAGGGAAAGGCAAGTAGTTCTTCTTCTTCTTCTTCTTCTTCTTCTTTTCTTCTTCTTCTTCTTCTTCTTCTTCTTCTTCTTCTTCTTCTTCTTCTTCTTCTTCTTCTTCTTCTTCTTCTTCTTCTTCTTCTTCTTCTTCTTCTTCTTCATCTTCATCTTCATCTTCTCTTCTCTTCCTCCTCTTCCTCCTCCTCCTCTTCTTCCTCCCCTCCTCCTTCTCCTCCTTCTCTTCCTTTTTCTTTATCTTCTAATTCCTCCTATTATTACTATTGTTGTTGTTATAATACAGGAGCTCACTATGTAGCTCAGGCTGTCTTGAACTTACTTTATAGACCAGGCTATCCTTGCACTCAGAGATTCATCTGCCTCTGCATCCCAGGTGCTGGGATTAAAGGCGTGTACTGCCACACTGGGCTAGAAGAGGGGATTTTTTTCTTGTTCCATGAGGCCAGCATTACCCTTATACCAAAATATTATAAGAAGACTACTGACCAACACTTAATGAACTAATATGCAAAACCCCCTCAATAATACATTTATTATTTTTTAAAAGGTTTATTTATTTATATGAGTACACTGTAGCTGTCTTCAGACACACTAGAAGAGGGCATCGGATCCCATTACCAGTGGTTGTGAGCCACCATGTGGTTGTCGGGAATTGAACTCAGGACCTCTGGAAGAGCAGTCAGTGCTCTTAACCACTGGGCCATCTCTCCAGCCCAAAAACTACATTTAAAAAATTGAATCCAACAATATATGAGAAGAATTATACACCACATTCTAGTGGATTAATTCCAGGGACACAAAATTCCTGATTTGAAAATCAATTGATGTAACCCATCATTCCAACAGGCTAAATGAAAAACAAAATCAATCATGTGATTACATCAATAAATGTGGAAAAAAATCACTTGACAAAATATATTTGAATTGAATATGCAGCTCTATGAGAGAATACTTATGGACTGTGCCCAACTGTTTGCGTTCAATACACACACTTCAATACACACACACACACACACACACACACACACACACACACACACACAAACAATCCATTATACATTTGTCAAAACCCACAGATCATACAACCTCCCAAAGAGAGCTCCTGTGAACCGTGTGGACTTTAGCTGTGTTGTGTCACTATTTCCTTGGAATGGAAACACCTCCTTCTGAAGGGGAACTCACTCATAAGACTCAGAATGCTCAGAAAGTTAGGATTCAGGAGGCCTTGCTCCCTGGGGTTATATAAGTTGGAAGCAATGGCTGAGAGAGCAGAAATTCTTCCGTGGAGCTGCCAGGACATTGAGCAGGAAACTCCAGGGATCAAGCCGGGTGGGTTTTGGTTGATGGAGTCTCCCATGGCCCTGCGAGAACGTATAACAAGCCCATTGGTATGGCTAGATGTGGTGGAATTGTTTCTCTGGTTTGTTGAGCACCTCATCTGGCAAGCAACAGGGTGTTCTGCACATAACCCTCTAAGTTTGTGGATTGTGGTAAAGGTGTAGAAAATGCTTACAGTAAAGAAGTCAGCTTCAAGAAACCATACATGGGCGGGGCGTGGTGGCACACGCCTTTAATCCCAGCACTTGGGAGGCAGAGGCGGGTGGATTTCTGAGTTCGAGGCCAGCCTGGTCTACAGAGTGAGTTCCAGGACAGCCAGGGCTACACAAAGAAACCCTGTCTCGAAAAACCAAAAGAGA
>NC_034603.1:62974777-62978696 GCF_900095145.1 Mus pahari
AAAAAAAAAAAAAAAAAAAGTATTTATCTTATGCATGTGAGTACACTGTAGCTGTCTTCAGACACACCAGAAGAGGGCAGGATCCCATTACAGATGGTTGTGAACCTGTGGTTGCTGGGAACTGAATTCAGGACCTCTGGAAGAACAGCCAGTGCTCTTAACCTCTGAGCCATCTCTCCGCCCCCCCCCCAAAAAAAAACCCCCAAAGATTATTAAAAACAAAAAGCCAACCACAGAGCTCAGAGGGAGGAACTCAAGGTTTGTTTTTGAGAAGGGGGATTCTTTTAGAGCGTAGCTTCTCTGGGCAAGCTGGGCATGTGCACATAAGGCAGCGTCTACAGGTCAAGAGGAAAGCGGGTCTGGAAGAGTGTAGGTTGGAGCTGGCCGACTGCTATGACCATAAGGGTTGCTTAGGTAATGGCACAGTTACTGGGGAAGGGAGATGAAGGATTTTCTCCAAGCTCCTGACTTCTAGGTATGGGCAAAGGAGCAGACAGAGGGGTGAGTTCATGCCCTGCTGTCTCAAGATGCATAGTCACCCCCAGTGTCTTGCCCACTGAGGTCACGGGGAGGCTGAGAAGTCGGGGCTTCGGAGCCACAACTGGGCTGTACAAGGAGGAAGGTCATGGGGCACCGTGGGTTATGGGTGCCAGGGACCAAGGAGGGACATCTCCTTTTTTCTTGGAATCCGAGGTTTGTCAAGGCAGAAAAGTGAGGGGACATAAGTTTGCGAGGGGCAGGCTCGGAGGTGTTTATAGGGTGAGGGAAGTAGAAGGGCATTTATAGACTGGGGGAGGGGAGTCCTCATAGGGAAGGGGCAAGGACTTTTCTGCGGGCTGCTTCGACTTATCATAGAAAATGACCTGAACTGGGAAAAAATGGGGAAGGGGTCTGAAAACACCTTACTTCCATCTTTTGACTTGGTCAACTGTTCGATTTCCTTCTGAAACGTTTTTCTTGGCAGAGAGTGGCGAGGAATGCAAGGAGGTCCCGGTCCCAAGACCTCAGCTTGCCTGGAGCCAGAAGCCAGGGACCTGAAGGGTTTTAACCACGTGTTCATCAGAAACGAATGAAGAGCCCTGGTCTCCCACTAGTTACCTATCCTGAATCCCATTCCCCAACTTTTCCTTGGGGGTCACCATTCTCTGGACCCTCTGACCTCTCAACGCGTGGAGGGGGCAGGGAGGTCCACAACGCAGCGCCATTGAGGGAGGCTGCTCTGTAATTGAATCCAGGGACCTTGAGAGAGGCAGAGGCCGATGGCTTTTCCCGGCCTAATTAGACTTAAAAAAAAAAAAAAAAAACCCTAGGAAACAAATCCATATGGTCTGCAATTCTTTTCTCAGGCTCTTTACCCTCCTGAAGTCGTAAATGTCGTGGGCTTTTTAGCACCAGGGGAATGGGAGTGGGGAGGGCCCACTGGCTAAGGTTTCTCTGCTGTAGCTGGGTCCAGAATCTGGGATCTCAGCGCCAGGGTCTACACCCCACCCCAGACCCTGGCTCTCTCTACGCCTGGCACACAGCCTCCATCCCCCCACCCACGCAAACCTCCCTTCTCCCTCAGGCCCCTCCACCCTCTTCCCCAACTCCACAATCGCCCCCCACCCCCCACCCCATCCCGCAGTCCAGGCCCTCTCCCCTCCACCCGGTGGCCCAAATGCATCTCCTTCCATCTGTCCTTCAGCCTTTTCCTGCGCTGACTAAGCCCACAGCCTTTTGTGAATCTTCTCTCATTGCTGTGATCTTTCCCCAGCATCAGGCTGGAAGTTGATCAGAGACAAAACGTATGTCTTTTCCATCAACTTGGAGAGGGGTAGACTTTAAAGTAGGCCCCAAGCAGACTTCATCTGTGGTAAACAGGAGGCTCCCAAAGCCGGCAAAAAGAACCTGCAGGACTTTATATCTATGCAGGCATCTCTCGGTGGAGGAAGGGGTAGAACCTGGTATGGGAGTTGTGGACTCTTCCAGGCTGTGTATCTGTCACTTGCACCTCCTGGCCCGGGCATTTATTTCTGCAGGACCAGGGAGAGATGCAGGCTGCTGCTTTAAAACAAGGAAGGCCGGGTGACTGCGTGACTGCCAAACAAGAGTGCACGAATTGGGAGAGAGGAACCTGCTGGCTTCAGAGAGCATCCCAGCTTTGGAAATCTAGTTCACAGTGTCTTTGCCTCTGAGACCTTCTTGACCCCATTATGGGGATTGTGAGAAGAATCCCCAAAGGACTGTGGTCCTTTGGTGTCCCGAGGGGATTGATCCCAGGATTCCTTTGGAAACAACTCCCCCACCCCACCCCTGCAGGTGTTCTTGGTCTTTCAATGGAAAGATAAAGTATTTGCCTACACCCACCCTGCATACTCTAAATGCCCTCCAGATGACTTACAAACACCAATGAACCATTGTGTAAATTGTTACTATACTGTATTGCTTGGGGAATGACAAGAAATTCTGTACTTTAATACAGATGCAATTTTTAAAGAGTTAAAGTGTGTGTGTGTGTGTGTGTGTGTGTGTGTGTGTGTGTACACCCATGATACTTTGGGAGTGTGGAGGTCACAGGACAACCTTCAGAAGTTGGTTCTTCCCCTTGTGTTTTTGAGGCAGGATCGGCTACAGTGCCCTCATGTGAGCCTCCAGAGGACTCTCCTGCCCCACACTCGTAAGAGTGCTAGGGTTATAGATTCAGACCATGCAGAATCCAGGTTCCTGGTTTGTTCACGTAGGTTTCAGGGATTGGACCTAAGTCCCCACACGCTTTCACTCCCTGAGGTCCTCTGCTGCCTTGCACATTTTGCTGTGAGCTTCCAATCCATTGTTTGTTGAATTTGTGCCTGCAGAGACCACAGATATGGAAGGCTGCCTGTACTTGGAGACCCAAGGTCTTAAAGGTGGCCCCACCTCTGTTGTGCAGCCATTGAGTGATCTTGGGGAAAGCTTCTTCGAGCTTCAGTTTCCTTGGGTACATTTGGGGTGACTGGACAGACTGCTGTTCATCAGCACAGGCCAGTTAGTAAGAGCCCACCTGTTCTCATGGAGCCTGTGGCCCAGGTGAGATGTGGAGGGGTGGAGGGGTCCTTCTTGTGGGGAGAGCCACTCAACAGCCATCCTTCAGCCAGGTCAGCTTCAGTCTTCTCTCTCTCTCTCTCTCTCTCTCTCTCTCTCTCTCTCTCTCTCTCTCTCTCTCTCCTCCCCTGCCTCACACCCTTCTTGCCAGCTCCTGCTTAAGAAAGTGATGTCTGTGGGTGGCTTCTCCTTCTCTGTGTCAGCCAAGAATGGGGGAAGGAGCAAGCTGCTGGCCTCGATGGAGCCTGGGGGACAATCAGGAGTGGCTTTTGCCAAACCGTGTCAGGCTGGATTAAGTCAAGAGGCTGGCCCGGTTACAGTGTTTCTCTCTGCTCTCCTACTTTATCTGTCTCTGTGCACAGTTGGGGGTCTGGGTCCTCCTTGAGAGGCAATGTGGTCCTTTTGGCTGGGAGGCTGTAAGTAGAAAAGTTGACTGGGTAGGTGGGTGGGAACAGGCTGGGCTCCCTCCTGGTGGGAGAGAAGCTCACAGCAATCCCAGGGCTCTGAGCACTTACCCAGGGAACTGGGGCTAGGGGGGAGTAGTGGCTGTGGAAAGGGTCTCAGAGATGAGCTGGTTTATCATTTTTTAAAGATTAATTAATTTATTTATGTACTTCGAGACAGGGTCTCACTATGTAGCCCTGGCTGTCTTGGAACTCACTCTGTAGACCAGGCTGGCCTCAGACACTGGGACTGAAGGTGTGGGCCACTAACAGTCGGCTTTTGTTCGTTTGCATTTTTTATTATTTTAAATTATGTGTAAGTACACGCACACTGTAGTGTTCCTGCCTGCACGCAGACCGGCGCCTTGTCTGCATGGGCAGAACACCTTGGGGTGGGTTCGCACTCTTGCCTGCTG
>NC_034603.1:62983721-63026697 GCF_900095145.1 Mus pahari
GCGGCGGTCCGGCGGTGGGCGGTCCGGCGGTGGGCGGTCCTGCGACGGCGGGCGGTCCGGCGGTGGGCGGTCCTGCGACGGCGGGCGGTCCGGCGACGGTGGGCAGTCCTGCGACGGTGGGCAGTCCTGCGACGGCGGGCGGCACTCTGGTATTCCTGCTGGAGGAGGAGTGGTTAGTGGGGGTGGTAGGCACCAACAGCACACGAATGTTCAGTGCCCACCAAAGCTCTGGCCTGGAACTAGAGTTATATAGGCAGTTGTGAGCTACCTGACGTGGGTCCTGGGACTCGAACTCAGGTCCTCTAGGCGAGCAGTACCAGCTCTTAACCACTGAGCCATCTCTCCAGCTTCAACCTTATCATGCTTTCAAATGTATAAATCAAGGTCCCAGAATTGAAGGCAAAGGACTGTGGTGTTCTGAGCCAATGTGACATTGAGACCTGAGTAGATAGACAGAAGGATGCAGCTGGTGTCAGGAAATGGAGAGCAACCCCCATGGGCAGCAGGTTGCAGCTAAGGTCACATGCAGGGCAGTAGTGCAGGAGGTGCTGGAGGTGGGTAGGCTGAGGGAGTGGGAGGGGCTACAACTCTCCCAGTCAGGGCTGCCTGACAGGCATAAGGAGGGCAGGATGGAAGAAGATAGGCAGGAAGGGCAGGGTGAGGTTCCTGAGGAGGGGGAAGGGAGAGGGACGACCTCTAATACCAGGATAGGAGAGACAGTGACTCAAGGATAATTTGATATAATTATATTCATAAATATAATTTAACAGGCTTGTGCTAGATTCAGCCTCATGCATGCAGTATTAATGTTAAGTAGCACAGCAGATTGCCCAGTTAGTAACTAATTATCCCCATTGTACAGCTTAGGGAATAAGAGCTCAGATAGGATTGGGGACCAGTTTCCCCAAGACCCCAGAACTAGTAAGGGATAAGGCCCGGCTTTGAGTCCAGGAATGTGTGGCTCTAAAGCTCATTTTCCTCTTATAACCCATGGGATAGAATGGAAATAACCAGGAGAAACAGTCCTGGGAATGTTCCAGCAGACAAGCCTGGAGACATCTATTCGGAACATTGTGGTGCTACCTGGTGGGATCAGCAGAGACTAAGGGGTGGGGGATGGGTATTTAAAAGGCAGGATTTCTAGCCAGGCAAGATGGGTCATGTCTATAATCCCAGAATTTGGGAGATGGAGGAGAAGGATCATTAGGAGTTAGCAGCTAGCCTGGGCTACATAATGAGTTCTAGGCCAGCCCGGGCTACAAAGTGAGACTCTCCCATAAAACAAAAACAAAACAGAGTTGGAGAGATGGCTCTGTGGTTAAGGGCTCTTGTGCTAGTCTGACAGGGGACCTGGGTTCAGTGGCTAACACCCACATGGTGGCTCACACCATTTGTAACTCCAGTTTCGGGAGGCTCTGGCACCCCTTTCTGGCCTCTGAGGGCCCGAGGCAAGCACACGGGACACATGCAAGCAAGACATTCATACACATAATAAACAAAAATGAACCTAAGAGACAGGGATAAATATCGACTTCTCTGAGAAATCTCAGATCCTTGGGACCCACTGTGGAGAGGCAGGTGGTAAGGCAGCTGAAGATGGATGGAGTGGTCCAGGCAGGGTGCCCAGAGCAGAACAGTCTGCAGTGTGACCCCATCTTCAGGCCCTGTGTCCCCTACCCCCAGGGCTGCCCTGGATGGCTCTATGCCAGGTTCCCAGCAGCTCCAGCCTGCTGCAGCTGGGGTGAGGAGCTGGGGACAGAGGGGAGGAGGCTCTGACGACGATGGCACTGTTGTTCAGATTGCAAGCTCTGAACTGGGATTCCCTTTCTCCTTCCTTTGGTGAGCTCCAGCTGTTCCTGCCATTCTTCAGAAGGGGACAAGAGATGCTGGAAGGGGATCCTTTAGTAACACCCACCAACTAAGGCTAGTTTTTCTTCACTCTCCATCCTAACCCTTGAGCTGCAGTTTTTCCCCAGTCTCACTGTATTTCCAGACCCACGCCTCACCCCGGGGGCCTTTATCTCCATCACACCCAGCCCCTCTACCTTCCATTTCAGTCCACTGGTAGCATAGCCTACCTGGATGGATCCAACTCAGGAAGGCGTGTGTGGGCAGGTGGGGCTCTCACACGGCCTTGGGCAAACCCCTGGCTTTCCATCATCTTGTCTGGGAAACGAAGCTTCTCATGAAGACCCAGCAAGCTGGTGATATAGAAGGACAGTAGTTGTGACCACGCTTTGTAGACTTTCATGTGCAGGGCCAGGGTCACCTGATCATCAATTGTCATCATTAATTGGTGTTAGCTTACAGCTCTCTGGGGTCTCCTGAAGTTTCTAGACCTAACTTGGGACTAGACTCTGAACTGGTCCAGAGTATAGGAAACCAAGCCTGCAGAGTGGCTGCCCTGTGTCTCCATGGAATGGCTCTGCTCATGGAAGACTGCCTGGCTGGGGGCACTGACTCCTTGTTGGGTCTGCCTGGGACGGCCTCGGTACCAGTATGCCAAACAGATCTCCCCACTGCCCCCTCCCTCCTCTGTTTTTGCTAACCAGGCACCTGGACAGGTAGAGTACTACAATCCGGCCTGGAAGGAATGGGAGCCTCCTTCCACGCCCTCACCCTCACCTGAGTCACCATTCTGGGTTTACCCAGCTTCGGGGCTTCTGGCAGCCTCTCTGGAGAGGCACATGTGACAGGTCCCAGCCTGACAGGCATGTGGCACTCTCTGGGCACGTGCCCAGCCCATGTGTTGCTCTATGAAGGAGCTGGGTGCCCTAAACTGCTGAGGTGGTTTTTTTTCTGTGAACCTACTGTGACTTGGGTCTTCTGCACTGGCTTCTAGCCAGTCACACACACACCACCCCCATAACCATCTTTAACACACACACACACACACACACACACACACACACACACACACACACACACATACACAAACCGCTATGAGCATTTCACTGGCTTATAGAGCCTGGTACCTGCTTCTCCGAGTCTTAAGGAGGCAGCATTCCGACAGGAAATCTAGGCTGCGGCTCCTGAGACAGACAGCTCCTGTCTCCGTTTTGACTAGTCCCAGAACTCCTAGAGAGGAAGACACTGGCTCATGCTGGCTGGATATTGAGGCAGTAAGAGTGGGATCCTGGGGGCTTCAGCCAGCCTCATCTACCAGCTGTGTGTAGGGACCTTTGATGCTGTGGTATTGCTGAGGCGGCAACAGTTGGAGGATGGAGAGTGGAGTTCAAGGTTGCCCAGACATAGAGCTTAAGGCTCCAGACCGTGGAGACTCCACTTTCCCTTGTTCCTCACACAAAGAAAGCTTCCTGTTGTTCCTGGGAAGGACCTATCTGTCTCCATCACTTCTCAGCACAGCTTCTGGGTGGCTTGCACCCTTGACAAGGTCCCTTTAGGGTCCCTACCCTGGAGATCCCTGCTACCTCCCACTAGGATCTTGCTGCTCTCTTAGTTTTTCTCAGCTCAGATTCAGACCTCTTAACTCACTGGCCAAGCCCTCTGGACCGTCTGCCTCACCCCTTCACTCTGGTCACCTAAGCAGGACTGTCTAATGGTGTGGGAGCCCCTGCAAATTCTACAGCCAGCAGAGGAATGATCCACGCGGGGCAGGAAAGAAATTCAGTATGACTTAGTTAGCTGGAGTGGGTCCAAACGTCCAGAGTCTGACCTGAGAAGTTTATTTTTTTGACATATTGAAGTACGGTACAGCTTTGGGAACAAGTTTCCTTGTGACAATTATCACAGCAAACCTCAAGGGACGACTGCACTGAAACGCCTTTGCAAAGCACATGCCTTTAAAGTGCAGAGTACTTGTGACCTCATCCATAAGAATGGGTGATTCAGGTAAAACCTGGCTCTACAGATAGTAAAAGATCATCAGAATTCCAACGACATCTGAAGCCAGGTTGAAGAGAAAAGCCTTCGAGTTTAATGGCCCTGGTTTCCCTGGTGCCGGCCGAGAGCAGAGGACCTAATGCCTTCTTCACAATGGACTTCTTCCCACAGGATCTCACTCAGTAGCTGTCAGAGGACTCAACATTCCCCTTGAAGGCTGGAAATTCCCTGAGCCTGGCATTTCACAAATTCATCCTGATCATCACCCCAGGGTGGGGTCCTCAGGCTTCTCCCAACTGTCCTGTGTTTGAGCAGCTCTGTCAGCTACCCAGTGGCCCAGGATGGAACCTGGTCTCATCCTGAGAACTCCCCCTGCTGAGTGCCTTGCCGCCCTCATGCCAAGGATAGCTGCTTTCCTCTTCGTTTCTTTTGAGATGGGGGGGGGGGGTGTCTGACTTGTAGCCGAGGCTGGCGTTGGATCCTCTTGCACTAGCCTGAGTACTGGCTTATAGGAAATACCACTGTGCTGTGTCTGGTTTTTACTTTATTTCATCTTAGCCATTGCCCCCTGTCATCAGTAGAGATTGCATACTGGTTCTTATGCATGCCAGGCAGGAACTCTACTGCTGATTATATACATGGCCACATTCCTTCTTTTCCTTCTTCAATTTTGTTTGTTTGGCTTTTGTTGTTGTTGTTGTTGTTTGTTTTCTGTGTTTATTTGAGACAGAGTCTTACGATATAGCTCTAGCTGATCTGAAACTCACGATGTAGATCAGGCTGGTCTCGAACTCACAGAGATCTGTCTGCCTCTGCTTCCTGGGATTAAAAGCATGAGCACTGTGCCTGGTTAAAGGCGTATTAGATTCTTTTATTTGTGCATTTGTATGTGTGTACACATGCACGCATGCATGTGCCACGATATACTAGTGTAAATCAGAAGATAACATATAAGAATCAGTTCCCCCCCCCCCCCACGAGGTAGGTCTCAGGGATCAAGCACAAGTCATCCAGCGTGATGGCAGGCACCTTCCCTGCTGAGCCATCTCGCTGGCTCTTAACTCTTCTTGTAAACGCTGCCTGGATTGTTTTTCTACCTCCCTTCCCACTTAGGTCTCCTGTAGACAGTCTAACCAGTCTCTTTCCTCCGGCCCAGACAACCTCAGTAGCAATTCGTTCGGTCCAAATTCCTCAGACTGTCACCAAGTCACCACTAACCTGGCCCTGATCCTCCCTTGTTCTCATGAGTATTTCTGGGACTGGAAGTCAGCCTCCCACTCCTTCCCCCGCCTTTGCTTCAGCTGTCTCCGGTCTTCATATTCTCTCCCTAGCTCTTTCCCACCACAATCTACACCCTATCCAGACACTGGGGCTCAAGTCAGGTGCTATTCTGATAGGACCCTCGGGGTTTCTCAGAGATGCCTGCTAGATGCTCCTGCACCACAGTTCCTACATCCCCCCCCCTCAGTGATTCTCTCTCTTTTATTAAATTTATGTTTTTCTGTCTCCCACCCCACCTCTGCCCTGCTGTGTGTGTGTGTATGTGTGTGTGTGTGTGTGTGTGTGGCTGCATTTGATGTTTTGGGAGACCCTTTCGGCTGTCTTACTGTCTCTCCCCACCATGCCACACACATACACAACTGCCAGCCCCTTGCTTCAGGTGAGATGACATTCCTGCCCCAGGGATGGAGCACTCAACCTTTACCTTAGTCCACCTCTGGTCTCCTTCATAGGTCACAGGGACGGCCCAATCAGAACCAAAGACCCCTGGGGACTTTGGTTGGATGTTAGGAACAAAGCACTCTCGATCCCGGGACCTTGTAACTGTCTTGACAGCACAGAGGAGAAGGCTACCTGAGGAAGGGGGAACAGGAGGTCAAGATGGAGAAACTGGAACCTGGGCAGGTCCTACCCTGGCCTTTTCATTTCTGATGATGGTGTAAATAGCCTCGATGGGTTGGTTGGGCTTGCTTCCTGTTGCGACACAAATGCTCCTGGCTATTATGTGGAGGAGAAGGGAACTTGAGACTGGCTCTGGGCTCCGTCTGGGGAACCCTGAGAGGTCGTGGCGTGGACCTCTGCTCCAGTAGTGATGAACGGCGCCTGAGTTGCCCTGTGGCCCTGGGTGCACATGCTGTGTGCCGTGCTGGCATCCAAGGTCTGAGGGGGTAGAATGAGAACCATCTGGACTGTTGATGGAAGCCATCACCCCAGGGTAGGGCTAGGTCTCTGGGGTGAACATTGCACCCCAGGCCAAAGGTTTTTGAGGTGGGGTGTCAGGTCCCTTCCTGCTGGTTGACTACGAGAGACCTTTCTAGTCTGAGTCATTAGGCTATGGGGTAGCAGAGGACATTCCTAGGTATTTTTTTTCCCCTAAGCGAGTAACCCCAGCCCGGATGTGGTCTGAAGGGGGCACCGTTGAGTGCCCTGGGAGGGAGGAGGAATGAGGACTAGAATGTTTCAGCGTGTTCTTCCGTGATGGTGCCTTTGGGGAACGTTCCTGGCCTCATCTCTTGGGTGCCTTGTAGGGCTGGAAAAGGTCGATGCCTAGGTGGAGCATGCTGGGAAATGGGGGTCACTTCCTGGGCCTGGGAGTTCTCAACCTGCCTTTGGAGCTTCTGACAAGGGCCTGAGTCGGGGCGTGTGCTGAGACTACCTGCTCACTTTGGAGGAGCTGGGCTGAGGGACAGAGCCTAGGCACGGGTCAGGCAGGGTAGCAGGCAGGTGTCTGGGGTGGCTAGGGAGGCTCAGTGGGAGGATGGAGCAGGAAACCAACAATGAATAGAAGGCTGAAGGAAGCCTCTGTCTCCTGGAGCCCGGCCTCTGCTCTTCTGTCTCCCGGAGCCCGGCCTCTGCTCTTCTGTCCCCCGGAGCCCGGCCTCTGCTCTTCTGTCCCCCGGAGCCCGGCCTCTGCTCTTCTGTCCCCCGGAGCCCGGCCTCTGCTCTTCTGTCTCCCGGAGCCAGGCCTCTGCTCTTCTGTCTCCCGGAGCCCGGCCTCTGCTCTTCTGTCTCCCGGAGCCAGGCCTCTGCTCTTCTGTCTCCCGGAGCCGGCTGGTCCAGCCCTCTGCCCACCAGCTGCCACAAAGCTGGAGCAGGTCTGCTTTGTATTATCAGAGGAGCTGGTTCTTGTAGCCATATGGTCAGCAGACCTTCAGTCGCATAAGCACGGAAAATGTCTTCGGTTGACCCCAGCTCTGGTTCGGCCCCTTCTTCTGCCTGGAGTTCTACCACAGGCCCAGGGTCCCCCATGGTTCTCTCTGCTGGATGCAGAGGCCTTAGACTTTTCAAGTCCTGTCTTTTGTTACCCATTGGCTGACTGAGGGGAGGGGGGGCCTGAGGGAAAAGGGTGGGGCAGCTGGGCCTTTAAAGATGAAGAAGTGACACAGAATGAAGCAGACAGAGTCTGGGTCTGAGTTTAGAAGAGAGACAGCTTGAGAGTGTCGGAAGGCATGCAGGAAGTGAAGACTACAGCCGAGGCCCAAGGATGCGGAGGACCCAGACAGAATCTAAATGGTTTTCATTTGTCTTCTGACACCCCAGCCCTACCCCCACCCCAGGACTTGGAGTGAGTCCCTGCTTTGAAGGTCCAAATCCCTTCTGCTGAGCCCTGTACTGCCATGACCCTGTGCAGTCGCCACTGGCCATTTGTGATCATTGGCATTTGGCATGTGATTGGTCTAAAATGAGATGGGGGAGAGGGAGAGGGAGAAGGAGAAGAAGGAGGAGGAGGAGGAAGAGGAGGAAGAGGAGGAAGAAGGAACACACATAGGAGCCGTGTGTGGTAGAGCACACCCTGATCCCAGCACTTGGGAGGCAGAGTCAGGAAGTTCTCTGGGGCTAAACCAGGGCCAGCCTGGTTTACATAGCAAGCTCTGGGACAGCTAGGACTACATAGAGAAACCCTGTCTTATAAAAAAATCAAAAGAGAAAACTAACAACAATAGAGGCTTGAGATACTTAGTGGGACAAAAACGATTCCAAGTACTTCATTAGCAATTTTAAATATGGACCACAGGTTGAGACCATATACATATACACATACATATACATAAACGTGTGTGTGTATATGTGTGTGTATGTGTGTGTGTGTTGGTATATAATCTATTGGTAGGGTCAGCTGTTTCTTTTGTTTATGTAAGGTACTAAAAAGTCCCCGAGTCTACGTTTCACCTGCGTTCGGTAAGTATTGGGCAGAAGGGCTCAACGTTTAGTCTGCGTCAATGAGCAGTATGTCAGTCTATACTAGGTAAGGTGCTGAGCTTGAGGCAGCGAGAAAGACCAGAGCCTGCCTCTGGGTTCCTGGAATTTACAGTAATCAATAATCACTCAGTCGGTGCCTAGCTGCAGAGCAGGCTTAAGCAGTGTAAAGGGAAAGTGGGGCCGAGGGGCTCTGAAGCAGGAATCAAGACGCTTGCTTTGGAGATGGATATGACGGCACACTCCTGCAATTCCAACGCTTGGGGTTAGAGGCAGGAGGATCACAAAGTTTGAGGCTACTCTTGGTTATATATGGCGGTTCAGACAAGTCTGGGCTATAGGAAACAGATTAAACAAACCAACCAACCAACTGACCACCCCCTCACGTGCGGGAGGGGTGGCTAATTTGGACCCAGACAACAAGTCAGGCTTCCCTAAGGACTCACTAGACTGAGGTAACTTGGTCAAGAATATTCTAGCTAGAACAGCACACACAGAGGCCCTGTGGCTAAAGGAAATCCCAACGTTTTCAGACTTCTGAGGCTGTTTTAGAGGCACACAGAGAGTAAGGTCAACTGATGGATCTAGGCAGTGAGTCTGGGGGGACTTGGGAGGGGCCTCACACAGCCCCCACAGGACCACGGTAGGCATGAGGAAGCTGAGTGTAGAAACTCCTGAGGTGGAGACAAGAGGGGTGGAAAAGGGCAGAGCTCCACCAAGCCTTTTCCCACAGTGTAGGGAAGGGATGGGCAGAGTTTCGGCTCCTCCACGGCCCTCAGAGTCCTAAGAAGATAGTCCAGACCACTTGAGTAGACTCCACAGGAGCCCAGGCCCTTGTCTGGCTCTCCCTGCCCCCCTCCCTTTGTTCTCCCCCTTCCTTGTCTGGACTCTGGGCTCCAGTCTGGGCTCTGTTCTCTCTCCTTCTGGGCCTGCTACCTCACGCACCCCTCAGGGCCCGCTTCCATGTCCCTTCCCTGACCTTTCTGGGACTGGTTGGGCTTGACTAGGCTCCCCTGCTTGCACTTTATATACCAGCTAGGGCTGCCTGCTGCAGCTCTCTGAAGCATGCAACCCCTGAAGAGACGACTGGGTTTATTCCCACCAGACAGAATCTGGATTTTCCACCCTGAGGGTAAAGGTGGTCTTTACTTCATCAGAATGCAAAGTCCCTGAAGATAGCGGACATACTTCTGTCTTCACAGTAGGGCTTCTATTCCTACTATAGAGAGTAGGTCTGCAATAGGAAGATGGACCCCCAAGACTGGGCCAATTTTCTCCTCCAGAAAGGGACTGACTCTGCCATCACTTTCCTAGTGCCAAGATCATTCCTCCCATCTCCTTGGAGTTTCTCCTCTCCACCACGATGTCATCCTCCTTGTCTACCCCGTCAGAGACAAGAAGGCTCCTGTCTCCCTGGTGTCTGACTCTTGGCTGGGTCCCACTGGCCCCGCTCCCTTGGCCTGGAAGGCTGGAGGCTAGTTTGCTGTTCTTCCTAGAAGAACCCGTCCTTCCCTTGCCTTCCAGAGTGACCACGAGCCACTCCTATGAGAGGACCTGGATGACGGACCAGAAATTAAGAGGGCCTGTTCTGACGACCTGCCTCACCAGCCTCGGAAGGGGCACAGCTTAGAGCCAGGGGTCCTAGAGGCTCCCTGGCAAGAAAGCCAAGAGCTCTGGTTAGGATCTTCACAGCGTCTCAAGGGAGGGGCCTGCCTGACTGCTGGCCAGGCCAGTCAGGCTCCTGCTGGGACATCTGGACCCTGATCCTGGGTGTGTGATCTTGTGTATGAGTAGGGCTTCTGTGTCTTACAGGCCATGTGGGTGGCTGGGAGCTGTGGGGGTCATGACCCGGCCCTCCTAGCAAGCCTCTGGCTCCCCTGTGGTCAGTTTCACTCTGACATCTGGTCCAGTTCACAGCTGGCCAGCTTCCTGCGTGGCAGATTTTCACTTTCCCTCTCTGAGGTCTGGGAGCACCCCCTCCCCCGTTCTTTCCCCTCACCCACTTCTTGACTGCACACGAGAAGGAACTGAATTGGAAATTATAAAGGTTAGGGGTTTCGGGGGAAGGGTCGCTGATTTATGCATTTGATTCTAGCTAACAAAACATGGTTATTTCCAGAAGAAAAAAAAAAAGTCTCTTGGCATCGTTTTTTATTTTTTTGCTATTTAATGGTCATCACGTATGTTTTATGTGTAGGTTTTGGGAGGGCCCAAGAAATGATTACACGGGATGCAAGGGGAACGTGTCAGGGAGCATGGAGAGGTCTGGATCTCACAGTTGCCAGCTGGAGGGCCAGAGGTTCCATCCTGGCCCAAACTAAGGCTGGAGAGACCCCAGAACCAAACACATGCTAAACTGGGCCTGCAGTTCCTCCCCCACCCACCCCCCAGCATCTGGGGGAGGAAAATAAATACACAAAGAATGTCCCACTTCCCAGGTGTCCGGGGAGGGCCAGCAGGTGGGGGTCCCTCTACTCATTGCAGATTGAGGTCCATAAAAATACCACCCAAGCACAAGGCTCCTGGTCTCCCTATAGGGCTGGGTGGACCCTGGGTGGGGAGGGATGGCAGTCAGTCTGTGCATACCCTGCCTGGGGCTCCTTCATGCTAAATAGAGGGGGAGCCCACTCATTCCAACAGCAAGCAAAACAGAACAGGCCAAGGAGCCGGGTGAAAGCACCCACCACTGAGCCCTCGTGCCCCTTCCTGGCCGTGCCCAGGAAATCGGTCCTTTGCAGGGGCCATGAAACTGAGGAGAAAGCTGCCGCAGACTGAGGGCCAGCATCTGCTTTTTCTTGTTTTCTCACAGCAGCCTGCTTTTCTTCCTTCGCTGTTTTCTGGGTGCAGCCAGGCTTCAAGAAGGGGAGGAGAGGGAGCGATGTGAGCATTCCTCCACGCACAGGCTATCAGATGGATGCCAACTCTGATGCAGCAGTTCTTGGCCTGCCAGAGCCGGGAGGTGAGGAGAAGACAGCCCCAAGAAGCTCTCAGCTCGGTCCCCTCCGATCTTTCTCTGGCAGCCAGCGACTTCCAGCAGGATCTGGTCTCAGCCCCAAAAGAGCCATGGGGGGGGGGGGAAGCATGATGTGTGTGTGTGTGTGTGTGTGTGTGTGTGTGTGTGTGTGTTGTTGTTGTTGTTGGATTGTGGGGTGGGAGTCCTTGGTCCCTGACCCCTAGAGTTGACTTCAAAAGCCATTGTTGGCTTCAGGCTTATGACAAGAATGAGGGCCCTAACAGATTCATCCCTCCACAAAGGCCCTGTGAATAAGCCTGACAGACAGAGGAAGGCAACACCCCACTGCCCAGGACATTAGCCCGACTCCATCAGGACAGGCCAGTGGAACAGGTCTTGGACAGACAGTTCATCTGCACAAGGGTTGGGTAGGAGCCTGGAAGTGGTCGAGGGCGGGGCAGACGTGGCTTCCAGATGTTCCCCTGAAAGTCACTCCATCCGCGCCAACAAGCACACTTGACGCCCTCATTCAGAAAGGAGTGTGTCAGCCTACATTTGATCTCCCTGTTGTTGGGTGGCCTAGGTTAGTCCCTGCCTCTCTCTGGGCTTTACCATCCTAAAGAGAGGAGTGTGGACTGGGCTCCAAACCTGCTTTCAGTTCAGATAGGCCTGTAATCCTCTTCATCTTTGGCCAGAAGGGAGAAGGGAGGGGTTGAGGAAGGTCTAGCCTACCACAGTGCCCCCCCTGTTCTCCAGTTCACAGTGTGGAGTCCATGGCTCTGGTTCTTCAGTACCTCCTGAGTCTTAGGGGTGCCCCTGTTACCTTCTCTAGTGTCAAACCCCCAGATCTGACACAGCTAATATGTAGAAAGAAAGGAAAGGCCTGAGATGGTCACGGGGCAAGACAGGCTTGGGGTGGTCCTATCTCTCGCCGGAGAGGGTGTGGTCAGAAGCAAGGGTCCCCTCAGGAGCAGCAACGGGGCTGTGGTTTGGGGAGCGGGACACAGAGGCCCTACACAGAGATGCTCGGTTCTGACTGTCAGGCCACCCCAAGGGAGAGGGTGGGGCGGCTCTGTGGGGGCTAGAACATCAGTGGTCGGAATGTGGGACAGGACAGGGGCTCCCAGTCGGTGAGCTCACACCGGGGACGTGGCAGTGGACTCGCTGCACAGGCTCTCCACAATGTCAGCTCTCTGGATGCGTCGCAGGGCGGCTAAAAGGGCATCGAGCGTCGCGCTGTCCTGGGCGCCCCAGCTGGCCAGCAGGGCTCGGACTGGGCAGGCCTCGTGGGTAAAGGAGTCTATATGCTCGGGCTGGTAGCCCAGCTCGCCTGCCAGATGTCGCCAGGTGTCACCATTGAGCAGCTTCTCCACCTCCTCACGCTTGGTCAAGGGCAGGCTACTGTAGAGGTTGCCATCACCCTTGAGGGCTGCGGAGAACAAGGGATGTCAGTCCCTAACCTTAGCCCTCGTTCCTTCCGTGTTCCCTAACGCGGAGCCCTCGTTCCTTCTGTGTTCCCTAACACCGAGCCCTCGTTCCTTCCTTTCCTTCCGTTCCTTCCATTCCTTCCATGCACCTAGCGGCTTAGGCCAAGACCCCAGAAGGGCCAAGGCATGCTCCTCCAAGTCTAGAGTTAGAGGCAGAGGGATAGCCAAGATGAGGTCCTAGATGAGGCCTGGGTGGGAGGGACCTGGGTCCTGCTGACTCACTGTCCTGCCCACACCCTCAGCGCTGGCACCATCCTTTCCACACGTGTCCCCTCCCCCCAGCAGTCATCAAGGCAGCAAGGAGGAGGGGACAGGGCACTCCAGTTCCAGACAACTGCGGCAAGTGTCCTAGAGCCTGGCTCTGGGCCCCTAATTAAGGTACACACTTAACCACTTGTTTTCTAGAAGTCCAGGGCAGGAGGCTAATTGCAGCCACTTTGGGCAGTAATTAACCCCCAGGGGGGACAATTAGCCTGATGAGTCTGGATGCTCCAACTTGTAAAAGCCTGCATTTCTCAAGTCATCCCAGAAGAAAAAAAACAACAACAACAAAAAAATAAAACAACAACAACAACAAAAACCCAAACACCGTCCCCTTTCCTACATCCCCCCACCCTACTCAGCCTCTCCTACCCTGGTACCCTCGGTCCCTCCTGGAGTCTAATCATAACTGAACCCTCAGTCTTTTGGCTTCTCACTCACCCTGGCCTGAGGCAGTCTGCGTGTGAGTCTGCTGGTCGTGCAGGCTCTGGCTGTCCACAGAGATGCCACTGTCACTGTGCAGTTTCTCTCCCTCTGGTGGGGGTGTCTGGTTCACCGGCCGGCTGTTGGCTCCTTGTTTATTTTGCTTGCAGCTGTTCCATCTGCAGCCCAGGGACAGGGGATAGGCCAGGGCTTGGAGTGAGGATTCCATCAGTGCAGCCAACTGAGGCTGGGACTGAGGCAATGTCCCCAAAGTGTCTAAGGAGCTTATTTCTGTATGTGATCTTATCCAAGAGGCTGAGTGAGAGGTGATAAGGTGTGCATTTCTGCATGTGGATGCACATGTACACTTGTGCAGGTGCATAAACACACACACACACACACACACACACACACACACACACACTGAAAGCTCTGCAAGGGTGGAGGAACTTGGTAAACATTCAGCAAATGTTCACAGAACAAACTACACAAATAAATGACTTCCTAGAAATTCAATTTTTCCCTACTAAAATACTCCCATATGTGAGCAGCAATCACACACTCACTCACATACACACACTCACACACACACGCATGCGCATACACACACACAGATTTCCTTGGCAAACATAAGCAGCAGCAGCAGCAGCAGCAACAAAGACTCTGAAGATAAGTGTCCATCAAGAGAGGACTGGCTAAGTTCATTACAGTCCATGTCTTGTGCTGCTGAATGAGAGGCTGTAAATGATCAGATAATCTGTGTTCTGAGGAAAGCTCTCCTGAGGGGGATTAAGAGGGAAAAGTACATTGTAGATGGTGAATGGTGTGTTCCCAGTGAATCATCAGGAAAGTTCTTCATGTCTACATGTAATTATAAAACATTCATGTGTGGGTGTGTATATATATATATATATATATATATATATATATATATATATATATACACACACACACACACACACATATGTCTGGGTGTATATACGTATGTATATATATAAACTCTAAACAGTTTAGAAAGTGTTATCCCAAAGAGATTTCCCACAAGCTGTGCAGGATTTGAGAAGGTAGACCGAGGCCTTTGCTTTTTGCTTTGGAAGCTGTTTAGAAGTCTTGGGACTAGAGCTATTGCTCAGTGGTAGTGAGCAGGCTTGGCCTGTTCAAAGATCTGGGTTCCATTCCTCAGCACCGCAAAACAAATTCGGTCTTGTTTGCATTTGCTTTTAAAAAGCATGGATCACTTTGATGATTTAAAAACAAAATACCAAAGGAAAAGAAAAGAAAGAAAAAAGAAAAGAAGAAAAACGGAATGGGACGCACACTCAAAGCTGAAAATGCCTTCTGCGAGTTCTTCTGTCTTGAATTCCTTGATGTGGGTGCCGCAGGAGCCCAAGGGTAACAAGGGAGTTTGGGAGAGACAGGAAAGCCAGGGTGACTTAGGGAGAGAAGAGACACATGCAGAACCAGGAACCGTGGGGTGACCGGGGCTGAGGGCAGGGATGCAAGTAGCCAGAGGAGGTGGCAGGGACTAAGGAACAGGAGGAGTGGCCTGGGACTGGGGACGCGCTGGAGCCAGGACAGAAAAGAAAACCCTGTAATAACACACATACACTCCCACACATACACCACACACACACACACACACACACACACACACTCTCACATGCACACTCCCACACACACATACTCACATGCACACTCACTCACACACACACTCCCACATACTTTCCCACACACATACACACACACACACTCACACATACCACACACACACACACACACACACACATACACTCCCATACACACCACACACATACATACCACATACACTCATCCCCCATATATACATATACTCACACACATACACACCACACACATATACACTCACACACTCACTCATACACTCACACTTACACACACACCACACACATATATGCCATACACACTCATCCCCCCTACATACACACATACACACCCACACACTACACATAAATATCACACATACACATATGCTATGAAAGCACATACACACATACACACCACACATATACACTCTCACCATACATACACACCACACACACACACACACACACATACTATATGAGCACATACACTCATATACAAACTCTGTGAACACATACACACACGGCCACACCCAAGAGGGCATGAGATAGTGATGGAGGATGAATTTAGGACTGAATTGAGGGTATGTATGTTTTCGGGTCAAGGTCAGAGCAAACATCGCCTATGTCATCCTCAGTGTGCCTCCTCTTACCTCTTGAAAGCAATATAGGCCACGAGGCCTACAACCACAGCAGCCAAGATGGAGCAATAGACAGGAATGAGGTTGTCAGCCGTGCCTCGGGTCACTACAGGCTGGGAGCTGCCCATCACAGTGGTCACCATATCGGCCACCGTGCTGGCTACGAGGTCTTGCTCTGGAGGTGCCTCGGGCTCCTGGGTGCTGGGTGCCGTGATGTCAGAGCCCTCCGGGGGCGTAGACCTTGTGATCCATCGGCCAGGGATCTCTGCAGAACAGGGCCATAGGTGTTAGGACCTACCCAGGCCTTCCTCTTAGCTCCAACTTTCCAGGGCTTCGTCATGAGCCTCCAAGGCCTGGGTCCAGGCACCTGGCCAGGCTGTTACACATGAGGTTGGGAGCTGGGACTGGGCACATGCAGCTTAGAAAAGAAGAGCAAGAGCTGTATGACAGGAGACTTATATCAGTACGGGGCCTCGATTTCCCCATCTAGAGAATGGGCTTTCTGAAAAGAAATGGTCTCTAAACAACTTTTTGGCTTAGGCTGTGGAACCAGGATTCTAGTGTCTGCCAGCAGCCAGGCATGAACATCAAGAAGTCTGTGCTGTAGAGCCCCTTTAAGCTGGAGCAATGACTTAATTCCTTTGAGGAATGTAATTGCTCTGGCCTAGTGACCACAGCCTTCAGGAAGGATGGGTCACTTAGATCTGATCAGAGGTGGTACTCAGCCCCTTCCTGTCTCAGATGCTCCAGGTCTAGGCTGGCACTAGATGTATAACTGGCTTGCTTCACCCCAGCCAGTCCTTGAACAGTGGCCAGCATGTTTCTTCTGATGCCTGACACCGCTCCCCCCCCCCCAAAACAGCCTAGCCCTGGCACCTAGAGAAGAGAGTGGGTTAGACAGCTGGCACCCTCGTTAGCAGGAAGCAGACGGCTGGCGGAGGGAGGGCCTACGAGCTAGGTCCCGCCTATTGCCTCAGAAGGAGCAATTCCGTGTTTGACCACCCATCTAGGCCCGCTCATGCCATTTGGACATTGCCAGCCTTCCTGGCAGAGGCTCCAGCCCCTCTTGGCACTAGTGGGTGGGATTTTCCATTCTGCCACCCACCCAGCCAGAGGCAGGGCTAGGGGTTGTAGGCTCTGGATGGTGGCCTGGGGGATACTTGTCTGGGCAAAGCAACCTGTCCTATCCATTCTCACTTCCCACGCAGGGAAAGCAGGGAGGGGATGCTTGTAAGGTTAAGGGGAGGACACTTTGCTACCCAGCTCTGCCCAGCCCAGTCTCCAGTGTGCCCATCCCAAGCTGGAGTTAAAGCTGCCCACTAGTCCTCTGGGTCTCCCCGGCTCGGGACAGAGATGCTTCA
The DNA here is from genome assembly GCF_900095145.1 of Mus pahari. NCBI lineage: Eukaryota > Metazoa > Chordata > Mammalia > Rodentia > Muridae > Mus > Mus pahari. The sequence continues at coordinate 63,000,507 of NC_034603.1, forward strand.
AAGGCCCCATTTTCAGCACCTTCTGAGGGGTAAGGCCCCCAGATGTGAGTCTGGAATCCATCTGACTGGCAGTGGGGGGAAGGTTGCCATCTGCTGCCCAGTCCCCGCCCCCCCATCCCAGTACCGGGCAGGGCTGGAAGGAGAGGGTGGGAAGTGGGAGAGACAGCCCTGCCTGGGCGTTAGACCCTAGAGGACCTTCTTGTGATCCGCTAGGGTAACAGGGAAGGTTGAAGGTGTAGCCTGAATCCAGAGGTTGCAGATGTGACTCAGTTTAGATTGACAGTCCTGCCCCTGAGGTTGATGTGGGTGGGTGAGCACTACAGAAATGAAGGAGCCCCAGAGAAGGGCTAAAGGTAGTGTCGAGTGTCCAGGACACCTCCCCTCACCCCACCCCCGCCCCCAGCCTCTCTGATAGGAGTTGGAGACGAGATCCAGATGTGGCCCTACCCACTAGCGTTCCAACCCACTAAACGCTTGGCAGGTCCTGACAGCCATTTCCGGAATGGGAGCTATCAGGAAGAAGAGGGAGCAGGTGACCCCTCCTAAACTTCAATGCGGTAAGGAGGCTGGGCGCCTGCCCCAAGGCTGGGTGAGTCACCACGTTGACACCTGAAATGTATATGCGGGGCAAGTATTTAACATTGGACAAGAGTGGGCTGCCAACCCAAGAATCAAATTCCATTTCCTGAAAGGGATGTTTGGCCTCGGGGCCAACATTTAACCCTTCAGAGGTTGGAACAGAAAGAACAATATAAGGATAAATGTTCCTGGGGGGGTCAGGGGGGGATGCCTTCTGCCAAGATGGCTGAGAAAGAAGGGTACCATCTGGGAAGAAATGATTCTCCGCACGATAGAGCCTGCCCCCTTGCCAACCAGGTCCTCTCTCTCCTCTAATCACACCCCTGACCTTGGGCACCAATGGCTGATCCAGACTTGCCCACAGAACTGTGCTTCCTGCTTCCGCTGCCTGGCTGCTGAAGCCCTCTCCCCGCTCAGCCTAGCCTCGGAGGCCATTTGCCTGTCTTGACCCGTGGAAATCTCCACCGCAGCCTCTGCCCCATCCCTCTCCACCTCTTCATCAAAGGACTGCAAGCATATTTAGAGCCTCCGCGTAGCTTGCCAGCCTTCTCTGCTCTGCTACGAGAGCAAGCTCAAGTCTGGGTACGGAGGAGGCCCTGGCTGGTTGTCAGGACCCCTCCCCGGCCCCAGGACAGGGCATCTGTAGCTTCTACCCCACAAGAGGCTGATGGAAGGCAGAAACTGTGTTGCCTCCATCAGGGTTGGGAATCTCCAAAGCTTCAGCTGTCTTCTCCCTTCAGTATCCATGGACTGGGTTACCCATGCTCCTCTCTCTCATTGGACCTATGTCAAAGGCCATTCCCAGGGAAAATTAGGCACTTCCCTGAAGGTGATGCTCTTGCCTGCTCAATGTGAGGGCAACCTCAAATAGATCCATGGGCAGGCCACCCACTGAAGAGCAGAATGAAAAAAACAAAAACAAAAGCAAAAACAAAACAAACAAACAAACAAAAAACACAAAAAACAATATCAGCTTTCCTGGCCCCTTGAAGAAGAACACTACCAGTGACCGGGTGACCGTACCCCGGCTCTCAGCTGCCTCCTCTTGTCCCAGGATCTCTCTCTCTCTCTTTCAGGTGAGCCATCTGGATAAGGCAGGCCCACAGCTTTCTCTTCTCTACAGCCCTCAGTAGAGGAGAGCCCTCCAAGCACACCCCACATTATCCTACCCCTCCCCCACTTGCCACTCCTCTTTTGTTCCCTAGAACTACTTCATTACCTGGCCTTTTTTTTTTTTTTTTCAACCAACTCCATCTCATTAAATGGCCACAACGTTTCTACTTTATCTCCAGACACCTCGAGGGGAACGTGTCACCCACCCCAACAGCCTTATCGTGACCGTCCATCAGAAAACACTTAGGTCCAGAGATGGGAGTGATCCCCTGGTGTCACTCGGGGTTAATTTGATTTGGGATGCTATAGCCATCATTACCACCCACATCTGGCCTCATAGCTGAAGGGCCCTCACTCCTATGAGTCCCCAGCCTGACTCTAGATCAGAAAGAAAGCCTGCTCTAGGCTGGAAGGAAGCCTGCTTCAGACTCTGGCATCTATGGCGCCTTCCGGACGCTGTTTGGCACCCATATAATCGCTGAGAGAGGAGTTAGAATGACTTCTTCCAGTGAACAGTAAGCCGGGTCTTCCCAATGTCAGTCCAAGGAAGGAATGTGTGGAAAAGATTTTGGGGTAAGGTTGAATCTAGAATCTTGTGCACTTATCAAGAATGTGTTACTAAGCCTCAAAGTAGGTGCTTGCTGGATGAAGGCCAGCCTAGACCCTTAAGACCTCTAGAGGGCGCCCTTCCTCACGAATCTAGCTCTTCACACCCCCCACCCCCACCCCACCCAGCCTGGAACCCTGCTCACCCTCGCATTCGGCGTCAGCCCAGGGCGTGCACTCGCGTAACTGGCGCTCAGTGTCCTCGCACACCGTGCAGGGTAGGCACGGGTCCACGTGGTTGGCTTCATCTGAGTATGTGCCCTCTGGGCACTCTTCACACACTGTGTTCTGTTTGTCCTGGCAGGAGAACAGGAGTCCTGAGCCCACCCCGCACACGCTGCAAGCCTCGCAGCGGCCAGTCTCCTCGTCCTGGTAGTAGCCATAGGAACATCGGCACACGGCATCGTCTGCCTCCACACAGGGAGCTGACATGCTCTGCAGGCCCAGGCACTCGGTACACTGCTTGCACGGCTCGGTGGCGCTCACCACGTCAGAGAACGTAACACCTGCGGACAACGGCACACACGGGGAAGCGTCAGAACTTAGTCACGAGGACAGTGTTTAAGCACCAGCATGTGGATACAAGACTGGAATCCCCCTGTCCCCATCCCCAGCTAGGACTGCTGCCTCTGCCTCAGCTTCACCTTCTTATTGACCCCCACTCTCTTTGCTGGAATCCCTCACCCTGAGAAAGCAGGTTTGGCAACTGACTGGGAAGGAGACCCATTCTCCAGGTCCCAGAAGAGTCGGCCCTGGGGCCTCCTGAGGTCCCAGCTGTTTAGGTAGATTCCTTGTTCTCAGAAAGTTCCCAGACCTGTACCCTAGATCCCAGCACGACTAAAATAGAATATGAATGGTTCCGTCCAGCCTCACACACTGGCCAGAGGTGAGCTGTGCACCCGAGAGCCCGTGCCTAAGTTGTCCTTTGGGTCCTTGTCCCAGGGGGTGGGAGAGGGCAGCTCATGTAGGCCTGAAATGGAGGGACAGCAGAATGTCACACTGCTATACCATACTGCCTGCACCTTACCATTGCTGCCTGTCCAAGGGCATGCATGACTCTAAAGAGCAGACCAGTGCTCCAAGTATGACAGCGCAGGTACAGCAAGAAAGACGGGAGACACTTGCAGGTACAGTCCCCTGGCCCCTTCAGTATAAACGGTCAGTTCTCAAGCCTACCCTCTAAAGGTCATATCCTGGAGTGTGTGTGTGTGTGTGTGTGTGTGTGTGTGTGTTGTGTGGACACAAAGGACAGAATGAAAGGGGTCGCAGTGGGGACAGGAGAGAAAACAGAAGGGGAGAGGCCTGCAGAGCAGGTCCATTTCCAGGTGGTTCGTACAGAGGTGTCTTGCTTCCCTTTCCCTGGTATCAGGCAGTTCTGACTTCCAAACTCACTTCTGTGACTCACTAGCTCTGTGATTTAACCTCTCTGAGCATTTCCCTTTCTCTGTGAAATAGCATCCAGGTATGGTGGTGCCAGCACAGGAGGATTGTGAGTTCAAGGCCAGTCTGCTTTACAGAGTGAGTTTGAGGCTAGGCTGAGCTATAGTGAATGAGAACCTATCATGATACTACATAAAGAGCAGGCTGGTGGTGGGGCACGCCTTTAATCCCAGCCCTTGGGAGGCAGACGAACCGAACCTCTGAGTTAAGAGACCAGCCTGGTCTACAGATCAAGATCCAGGACAGCCAGGGCTACCTACACACAGGGAAACTCTATCTCAAAAAACAAAAACAAAAAATTAAACAATTAAAAAACCCCAAACAAACAAAAACAAGAAAAACTAAATAAGTCACACCCACAGGGTTGTGATGAAGAACATGATAGACCCCATGATGAACAGCAATAAAATCATTGGTGGTTGAGACACAGTCGGGTGGCAGAAAGCACTTGGTGGGACAATCTCTCCAAATGAGAGGGTGCTGTGTGGAGGTGAGGGTGGGGACCAGTCACACAGGATGGAAAGAGCAAGCCAGCTCCCGGGAAAACACAGAGCTGAGCCGGATGACTCCTGGGAGCAGGTTGTGGATGGTGTGAAAACTATGGTCTTTTGTTGGCAGAGCATAAAGGCAGGAGCTTAACAGGCTTCCTAGTGGAAACGGGTTTGGTTTTTTTGAGGATGGAGGGAAAGTCCGCTGGGGTCCCCAGCCCATAAAGTAGGCTTGTAAAAGCAGCCTGTTAACACAGCTGGAGGGGAGTGTGGCAGAGGAAACCCAAGGGGGAGGGAAGGGGGAAGGGGGAAGGAAAGAAGCAGGGAGGCTGCCCCGCCCCTCTCAGAGCTGCCCCTGGCTCCTGGTGTGTTTCCTAATTCCTGGCATGGCTTTCCTTGAGCCCTCAACTCATCAGCAGCTGAAGAAGGGTACACAGGAGAGAGAGGGGTGTGGTCTAGGACACTGACACCCAGGCAGTGGCAGGCAGTACTCCTAGCTGATGTTCAGTGCCTTGGGACAGAGACTCTGTGAATCCGAGGTAGGTAAGGTGCCACCTTCCAAGAGGGCGGAGCCTTTTCATCCATCCCAGGTGTCCCACTGCTGGGGACAGAGCTACAGAAGTCACAAGCACAGGTGCTTGAGAACACTAAGGAGCCGGGTTACCTGGAGGCTGGACAGACTCGGGAGGGGGCATACAGAGAAAGGGAAGAGAAGACTGGCTGGTAGGCTCAGAGTTCCCAGCTCCTTGTTCCGTTACCAGCAGCCCTCCTAAGGGGACTAAATGCCTGGAAGATGTAGTATCTTCCTGGCAGCAGACAGGGAAAGAGCTCTCTGCCTTGGGGCCTGAGGCAGCAGCGGAGCAATGAGGTATCTAGCAGAAGAGACTGAGACTCCAGGTCCCACAGGGCCCAGAACTCACAGGGGGATGAGAACCACCGTGCTGCCATCCGGCCTCTCCCTCCACCAGTGCTGGAAGATGAGCCTCTCTATTTCTGAAGGAAATGCCAGGAAGCTCCACTCCGCAGTTCCCGCCCCATGCCATCCCATAGTAAGGACATCCTTGTGCCGATGCCCCTGTCCCTCTTGACATCAGAAAGCTACAGAACAGTGGCCTGGAGGAGAGGCAGCCACACCCTCCCAGGATCCCCCAAGGTCAGTTTCCAGGGCAGTCAGGATTTGATCCTTCTTCCCCTCCCCCAAAAGCCACAGAGGGTACGTTGCAACCATTGATCTTGCAGCACAGAAAGTATTTTTAGCTAGCCTAGGCATCAGTCCCTTCTCCCTGCCTAGCTATGTTCTTCTACCAGCCTCTCTGCTTGAGGGGGCTGGGAAGGGGGGCCCCTCTGGGGATCTCCCACAGGATCCCCTCTTCCCTCGGCACACTCCCTTATCTATTCAGCCCCTCCCTGCTCTTGTTTGTATCCCACCCATTTCTGGTACCCCTGCCGAGGTTGGCAGGGGACCTGCCAGGAGGCAAAACACCTTCAAGCCCTGCTCTGTGCATGCTAAAGCTTCCCCTTTTGCCACCCTAAGAGACTCACTGTCCTGGCAGGGTTCACACACGGTCTGGTTGACTCCGCAAGGCTGGGTCACACCTTCGCCCAGGTTGCAGGCTTTGCAGCACTCTCCGCTGTGAGTGTACATGCCTGTGGAACATGTCTCCTTGGCACCTCCAGAGGACACCTAGGTGGAAGGAGATCACAAGGTCAGCCTGGCAGGAGCAAAGGGGGTGTCTTCCAAGGGATCAAACGCCTCCCTCTTTAATACTTTCTATTAGAACCACCTGGGCTGGGATGAGCTCACCCGGGAGGCATTAGGAGGATCAAAGCTGGCAGGAAGGAAGGCTGGGGGACAGGGGGGAGGACAGCAGACCCCTTGACTGTTACTGGGGTGTGAGGTCACAGCCTCAGTGGCTAACCTTCTGCAGAGTTCACCTTAGGGTTACAGCCTCTCCTGGAGTCCTGAGGATACACCACAGGAGGAGGGCAGCCTGAGACCGACATCCAGAATGGCAGGACAGGTTGCAGCTTGCACAGGGCTCCTAGCCAAGGGGGCCAGTGGAGCTGAAATCTGGCCCAGACTCCATTTGCTAAACCTCACACCTGCAGGGCTGCAGTTACCCAGGGGCAGGGCCCTTTCCTAACAAAGGGGAACAGGGCCCTTCTCCAGGTCTCATTCCACATATTAAATATCAAAACGGAGTTGTCTTTGTCCAAGAGACGGCAGAGAGGCCTTGGGTTCAAATCTTGACTCTGTAATGGAGGTTTCTGGCCTGCCATGGGTTTCCTTGGGGGAGTTTTCGCCCCTCTGAAGATAAATACAGGGACAGCTTGGTGCCAGGGCAAAGACTGATGGGCAAGTCTGGAGCCAAGACAGAAAGGGAAGCCTGTTATCAGTGGCCGCTCTCACTGTCCTCACTGTCCGGCGACTCTGTTCTCCCAGAGTTGACTTCCTGTCCTAGCCTGACTCCACCCCCTCCCCTCTCCTCCCATGTGGCCCCTGGGAACAGAGCTGGATCAGGGGGAAAGGGGAGTCAGATTCCTGCCACTAAAGCATCTTTGCTCATGGATGGAACGACTTAGCACCAGATTCCCCAGAGGGAGGGGCTGTTGGAGGCTCACTTTGTTTCTGTTCCTTAAAGAACAATCTTAATGTCTAATAAAACTCCAAAGCCTTCTCTGCAGGCTCCAGACCTTGCGCGCGCGCGCTCGCACACACACCCCCATTTGATCCTGAGCAATTTGGGCTCTTGTCGTGAGACCAGAGAGCTTTACAAGGTTGTTTGGACATTCCTCTCCTGCTTCCATGCTGGACCGATCTTTGCTAAGACACAACACACACACACACACCAAACAAACAAACAAACAAACAAACACCCCACTGTGGTTTCACCAGAGTTTGATAGAAAAGGAAACAGGGGCAGGGGAAAACAGTGGGTGATGCCCTAGGGGCAGAGTGGTCTCCATAAGGGTAGCAGAGAGAGTTCGGGCAGCACAGGAAGCTGCCACCACCATCTCCTCCCAGGTGCTGGCAGTGGGAGTGCTGGCTGGCAAGGGCAACATCTGCAGACCAGGAGCCCTGAGGTACATGAGGCAGGCTTCTCCCAGAAGCTGAGATTTCAGAAGGGTCTGTTCTGATTTCCTTTCATCACATAGGGCTCGGCTTAAATATCACTTCCTCAAGGAAGTATTTCTATATCACCCCTACCCCTCCCGGAGTAGACAGGCAGGGCTATGGACTGAGGTTGTCCTGGTATCTCCTGCCCTCTCTGGCACATAGTAGGGAGCAATTGTACATATTTGTTAATTTAAGAACAAGAAACTGTTATGTCCCTTCAGTTACCCGGAAGCCTGGAAGACCGACTCTGGATGGCTGTGTCCGCACGGGCAAAAGTATACTGTTGTCCCCCAGTGCATTGCTCCTCCATTAAGAGGGGAGGTGGCAGGGGGGGCGTGGACTTCGGGGTGGGCATCACCCTCTTCCATCTCTGCAGCTTCTCCATCACCGGAGCACTGACTGTTAGCACCAGCAATGACCCAGGGCTGCAGTGCCGCAGTGTTCTCCTGTTCTCCATCCCAGATGAACACATTTTTGTCATTTTGTCAGCTTTTTGATAGTTTCCCTGTCCCTTCTCTTCCTGTCAGGGTATCAGTTGTCACTTCTTGCTCCTATCGCAGTATGACCGGAAGAGTCCCTCTCCCAGAACCATAAAGTGTCAGCTCTAATGGAATCTTTAAAAATGATGCCACTGGACCGGGTAAAAAGCTGGCTGGGAGCCAGGTGCACACATGCCTGTGACCCCAGCATAAGGGAGGTCAAGCGAGGAGGATCTGAGTTCAAGGCCATCCAGGACTACACAAAGAGAAGTAGAGATGAGGGAGAGATGGAGAAACAGACAGACAGACAGATGGAGGCATGACTGAGTAGAAGCTGACATGGAGGGAAGACGTGCCCAGAGTCAAACACATAATCGCTACTCAGTCCCTCATCACTGAGGGCCAGAGTGACAGACAGATTTTTAATTTCTCTACCAGTAGATAATCATGACAGTACCTGCCTCAAACTGCTGTTTCAAATGAGTGGGTGAGTATGGGCTCAATGTACTTTACAACTTTTCTTTTCTGTCCTCCACTGTGTGTTGTTCCCTTTGTGGATCTGGGGTGTGCACCACCGCTCCTTGTAACCAAGGTCAGCAGAGAGTTGGAGGGTGTGCGTTGAGGGACTGCCAGGGGCTGTATGAACCTTGTCAGAGATGTAGTAGCTTTGGGCAAGCACCTTTGCCAAGAACCTGTTCGCTCCCACTCCTCCCCACTCCTCCCTACTCCTCCCCTTTCCTTCCCACTCCTTCCTTCCCTTCCCCACTCCTCCCATCTCCCCTTACTCCTCCCTCTCCTTCCTTCTCTTCAATCCTCCCCTCTCTTCCCCTCTCCTTAGGCTTCCTCGCTTCTTTAGAGTTGAGGCCACATAATCAGTATTCACATCTGTACTTGGTTTATGTTCCCTCTGTCATAAAATCCTAGATTTGCTGCTAAGCGGTCTGTGATGTTGAGCATCTTATTCTCCCTGAATCTCAGTCCTCCCATCTAAAACACTTAGCATGGCTCCTACACTGGGTTGCCGTGAGAACTGAATGGAATCATGTATGCAGATCGGTCTGGGTATAGTGTAGCAGGAGTTCAATCAATGGTAGTTGGTGAGGAAGTAGCTTGTCTTAGGAAGTATGAGCTGCTGTCCAGAGAAGACAAGGCAGAAAGGAAGGCGTCAGCCAAGCAGGAACGCGTGACTAGAGTTCAGGCTAACTGCTCCAAACTCTGATCCAAATTGATCAATTTATCAAAGTGACAGACCCATTTGCCTGTAGTTATATCTACTGCGTTTATTCATTTCAAAGTTGATAGCATGACTTCTCCATTTTTCAAAATGTTTACAATCTATTTATGTCGTTGCAGGGCTGGCTGTCAGTGCTCAGATGAATTGGCTTTTCTTTTTTCAATTGGATAAAACAGAAAACACACACACACGCACACACACACCCCAGGGTTTGCAATCATATGGATGCTTACATGGTCTCAGTCCTGACCATTCATAACAGCTTCAGAGAAGGCTCCTCAGAGCCTGGTCTAATCATATGGGGTAGGGCTTTCCCAATATCTAGAGAGCTTCAGACAGGGCTAGGCATTGATTACTGCCCCACTCCTCACCCCTTCAGAAAGCCACTGAGTCATGAGTATGGAGAATGGTGTTAATTCCTAAAGGAAGCTGCCTTATGCTGAAGAGAGGCTTGGGCTCTGCACACGTAGAACAGGGGAGTGGCTAGGTTCAGAGCTAATTTAGCCTGCCAGAGGCAGTTCGGGACCACACCCCCTCGCGTGATCTCTAAGTTGGTGGGAAACTGAAAGGAACCGCGCATGAGTAGGAAAAACTAAGTCAATGACCCCCCCTCCCCCAGCTTCCAACATGCCCCCTCTGCTTTCTAAGTTGGGGAGTCTGGTACCCTGCCTCAATTTCCTAGGGGTCAGCTTCCTCGACTGTAAGATGGGAATCACTAAATTTACATTGCTGGGACCTATGGTGTATATAACGTCAAAGTACCAAAGACAGTGCAAGTCACATAGTAGGCACTTCACAGATTTTAGTGTGTCCTCCCTTCTAACTCATCTCTCTAGGGAGGAGCCAGGTGCTACAGGCAAACTGGGCTGACCAGGTAGTGCGGAGGCTTTTCCCTCCCGGAGCCGCTTCACCACCCACCCACCCTCCGCGGCAGCCCGGACGCTCACGCTGCCCATTTGCTGCCTACGCTGCTGCATCCCTATTAGGAGCATTAGCCAGCCGGGTGGCTCCGGTTACAGACGTCTGAATGACAAAGTGCCTCCATTACCGGCGCGGCCGGCCAGCAGACTCTGGTTGCGCTCTGGTTTCAGCACTCTCGCAGCGGCGCAGGAAGAGGCTCGGACCGCGGCGGAACGCAGAACCGGCTCTAACCGAATAAGCCTGGGGAAAGCAGAGATGGAAAACAGAGCCATAGGGGCTCAAGTCCAAAGGTTCTGTCAAGGTTCAGTGGCCACGCCCTCACCCCACCAGGATCAGAACCGCGCAGCGCCCCAGGCCCTCTTCCCTAGCCAACCTTAACAAGGACCAAGAAGCACCTCTAACCAGAAGCGTTAGTTAGGAAACACTCTTGCAGTCACTCCCAAGTCCCGGGAGGACGCCACAAGGACTGACAGCTCCAGGGAACCATGTTTGGGCTTGAGAAGGTTCTCCATCCGCTTGCCTCCATATCCCACCTCCAGCCTATCCTTTGGGATGGTGTCACCCATATCCCTGCTGTGAAAAGAAGCGGACCAGCTGCCGCCCCCTCCCCACCTGCGGGCGCCCAAGGAGTTCAGAGCTGGAACGAGGTGGCCATCCAGCCACACGACTCTGGCTTATGAGATCTTGACCAACTTGTTTAAACTTCGAAGTCCCTGCCTCCTTATCAGTAAGATGGAGATGGGGGCGGTACAGTGCTCGGATGAAGGAAAGGATGGAGGGAAGAGTGAGGAGAGGACGCCACTTTCATTGCCAACCTTCCTTAAGATCTGGTCAGAAATACCCAGAGTACTCAGGTTCATAGAAGGAGGACCTAATGACCTTAGCCGGAGTTGGTGCCTCTGAACAGCAATCCAACAGAATCCCAGGCATCCAAGTGGCCCCTGTCTCATTTGAGAATTGTTCATTGACTTTTACCGAAAGCCTGGCCAGGTGTGGGCGGGATGATGATCCTGTTAAGTTCTGGACCGGAAGAAGCACGGAGGGCACAGGGCCGGTGGCGGCTTAACTTAGAAGGGGCGCAGTGCGCAGCCCTAGGCGCGCACGTAGCTCCCAACAGCAATCCCTCACCCGCAGTGCCCCCTGCGGGTCGCCTGAGGTTTTTGCATCCCCTAGCTGAGCGCGGCCGGAACCATCACAGCCTTGAGAGTCCCAGCGCTCCGCATCTCGAGCGCTGACCGGCGTCTGATAGGGTAGGGGGATGCCCCAGCTCTGTCTCTCCGGGTCCACTGCGTTGCTTCAAACCGCGTGAAAGGTTTGCCAAGGAACTACCCTGGAAGCGGATTTGCCACAGTGGAGTGAGTGCTCTCTTCCCTACCGGGGATGCCCAGACGCAATTCCCGGACTGGGCGAGGCCGCTAGAAAGAGCGCTAGAACCCACGCGGGAAACGTCTGTGACCGGGCTGTTCTCATCGCACTGTCCTTCAGTAGACAGGCGGGGCCCCGAACACTTTAGGGTATGCACCTTCTTTCCATCTCTCTATCTCTTTTGTGGCTGTCTCTTTTCTGCCCTCCATAAAGCCCACTTCTCTCTCTTCAACCTCTCTGCCACTCCCGAATCGCTCCTTTCGACGCCCCTCCCCCCCATTGTCTGGCCGGTCCCCATTGTCCATACCGGGTCCCCTCTGCCTCCAGTCCCTCCAGCTGCCTCCCGCATTGTTCCGTCTCTAGCCCCTCACATCTTTAGTGCCGACCTCTTTCCCTTCCTTCTCTCGCCCCATTCTGTCCTACAACTCCCCAGGGACTAAGATGCTAAAGGGAAAACTCCCCTCAGGATCCCAGAATTCACACGCTGTCGTCAAAAGAACCCAGGCGCCCGAGATTCCTAAACCTCCCTCCACCCCACTCGAGACTGCTCCCAGTCTCCTACACCGCACCCATCGTAGTGCCCAAGAACCAGCAGCAGCAGCAGCACCAAGAACCGGCGTCGTTGCAACAGTCCTGTCTGCATCTCTATCCTGGGACTGGGTCGCCTCTGAGCTCTGAAAGTCCTAGAAGCTAGGAGCTCCCCTGTGGGTCACGGCCCCGCAGCTCCTCCGCCACCCGTTGCCAGCATCTGGGAGCTTAACGTCTTATTCTGTTCCCTGGTTGGTGGCACATCCACATCCCCTTGGGGTTCAGCTCTTTGAAAAGGTTTCAGCTCTTTGAAAAGGTTAACGGAGGTCCCTCCTGCTAACACTTACCCCTAGAAGCAGAAGCAGCAGCAGCAGCAGGCGCAGCCGGTCCATGGCGCTGCAGGCAGCACCTGCCCTCCTCATTGCCCGCCTCCGGCGACAGCGCTCAGCTTCTAGCTTAGTCCGCTCTGCGGACCGATAGTGCTGCGCGCTGAGCTGAGCTGCGCTGCGCTCCAGCGCCCGCTGCCCGCCGGAGCTGGCGGAGGCTCCACTCGCTCTGGCTGCTTGCGGGCGGGAGCAGCTGGGTGAAGGCAATGCAGCAGCCCCGCCTCCTCCCCGCCCAGCCCGCCCAACTCCCCCCCCCCCCCCCCCCCCCCCCCCTTGGGCCCCCCCCCCCCCCCCCCAACCCCTCCGGAACCGCGCCCGCCCGGCTGCCTGGGGTGGGGAGTCCGGAGCAGTCAAGTGAGGCAGGAGAGGAGCCGCACCCGTGTGCCCCGCTGTGGCTTCTCAATGGGCGTCCCACGTACCCAGTGCACCGCCGGTTGTGCTGAGCGTCAGTCTCGGATGCGGCGGATCCAATGGGGGCCATTGCTCTCCTACTGATGAGGCCTGCCTCGGGGTTAACTCTCTTAAACATCTTTAGCCTAATTCCCTACCTAGCCCTTATTCCGAAAATGAGGCTGCCCTCCTTTTATGGTTGGATACACACCTTTTTCCATCCTCTCTCTGTTCCAACTTGTGGAGGGATGTGTTCCTTGGGGCATTCAAGGTGAAATCTATCCCAGTATCATAATTTAGGATACCTGTCTGACACTGTCTCTCTGTCTCTGTTTCTCCGTCCCTCTCCCCCCCCCCACACACACGGTAGAACCTAGTACCTCACAGACACACACATGCCAAGCAAGCATAGTATCACAGCACTCTTATCTCCATCCTTTCATGAGCTTGAAGGAGTCACAGGTGTGCACACAAAACCCAAGAATACACAAACACACTCTCAAGCGCACCTGTACGTGTGTGTGTGTGTGTGTGTGTGTGTTCTCGTACTGACATCTGCCCATACCATCCCTCAGGCATTCATATAGACCCACTCATCCTACACACAGACCAGACATACATCAACGCACACAGGATGACATTCACATACACACTCCTACACATTCACATGTGTGCAACCTCAAATACACACACACACACACACTCATGAGTATACAGACAACACACAAACATGATTACATGAGCTTCCTACAGCAGTGTCTTCTCTGACCACCCAAGTGTTCAGTCATGGAGGGGATTCAAGGGGAGAGCTGTCGAATGGATTCAGCAGCCACAGACTTACCCATGAGCTGCGTAGGCCTTCTGAGGATTACATTGGTCATGCTCTAGGAGCTTGGCACATCAAACCACCTGTATACCAGGGAATGTGCAGTCAATCTTTCAGAAGAATCATTGCCCCACCCTTTTCTGGTTCCCAGACATCGAAGGCCCTGGTACAGAACTGTGTGGGGACAGGGCTATCCCAGCACCAGATGTTAGCAATATCTGGACTCCAGTTTCTCTTCAAAAATACAGTCCCAAATAATGGAAACAAGGGACAGACCAAGAGCATTTATAAAGCAGGTCTGCTCATGAGTAGGTGATTTCCTAGGTCACTTAAACTTAATTCATCCATTCACTGCAGAAAGAAAAACAAACCACCTACCCTATGGAACCAATAAAGGCCAGCAGCCAGTCCCCAGAAAGGACGGGTAGACATCACTGTGGCTTTGAGAATTCATGTTCATGATCCACCATGGCTGGATGTAAGAGTCTAGGCAGCAAGCAGGACCTCTGAAGTCCCTGGGGAGTCCTTCCTCCTGGACAGAGATTACTTCTAAGATGTCCCCTCCCCCAAAGCTTTTACAGATCTGCCTTACTCTCTGCTGAATTCACTCACGGGAGGCAGGAAAGGGAAGCATTAGTACTTCCAGAAGCATTGAGCTGCTTACTACCAGGCTACCGACAGCATGGCATTCACTTAAATACTCCCGTTATTAATTGATGATCCCAGTTACTATTATTGCCAAGGTTATCCATCTCAACACAATTTAATATGACCCACACCACCATGGCTGGGCCTGGGTTATTAATAATTTCCATGGTCTTGATCATTTAAGCCTTACTCCAACAATTACAAACAGCAATTGTTACTATTCTTAGCAGTATTTCTATGATTAAGCTGAAGCACAAGCCCGAGATGTACTGCTGAGTGCTGGCAGGGAGTGTGGCCGCATAGGGTGCGGAAGGAGGAGTGTTGCTTTGTGGGAAGTCAGGCCTGAGTGCGAATGCTTGCCCCCTGCCCCATCTCCTCTCCCTTCTTACCTTAGGAAGGCTGTAACCCTCTCTAATGGCCTTTGTTTTCTTATCTACAAGATGGGGGCTTTAAAGGAAGATAGTAAAGACCAAATAGAGGAACGCAGTGTTCATCACACTGGAGACCCAGCCTTCTCTTGGTCACTATGGTGTGAATTTAGGACCCCCTGCTATGCCCCCCCCCATTTGTAGGTACTGGGAATTTAGCAGTGGACAAAGCAGATCTCCATAACAGTCTCCATTAGCAGTTCTCAGCCTGGGCATCATGGCCCTTTGGGGGAATCGAACAACCCTTTCACAGGGGTCACCTAAGACGGTCAGAAATATCAGATATTCGTGATTCATAACAGTAGCAAATTACAGCTACTAAGTAGCAACAAAAATGATTTTATGGTTGGGGGGGGCGGTCACCACAACATTAGGCCCCACAGCATTAAGATTGAGCATCACTGGTCTAGACAGAGTATTAGTTATTTCATATGAGGGTTATTTTATAATGTGACACCTTAGCTTGACCACACTATAGGTAGTACAGCTGTGAACAGAATCATCTTTTGTTGAGATACCCGTATCACCATCACCACAACCACTACCTCCAAACCAGTGCACACCACTCTGACCACCTCCATCTCCATCACCGCCCCAACTCACACCACAACAGCTATCTCAGCGAATCCTAGACGGCCGTCCTCTCCCCCCACCCACCCCCCAACTCATCACGACCCTGACCACAAGTATAGCTAGCTAACTCTTATGGTCAGCTTGGCTGGATTTAGAATCGCCCGAAAAGCACAACTCTGGGTGTTTCTATGAGGGTTTTTTCCCCAGGAGGTTTCAACGGGCAGGAAGAAAGCCACTGTACAGGCAGTGGCCTCACATGAGCCGGGGCGACACATAGAATTCAAAGGAAAGGGAGGCAAGCACCTGCATTTATCCCACTCTGCTTCCCGGCTGCTAATGCAATGTGTCCAGGTTCCTCATGTCCCTGCTCCCATGCTCTGGCTGTCTGACTGAGATGTCCTCTGTTAAGTCTCAGGCATTTTGACCGTTGGACCTCAGGTGGTGGCTGTCTGGGAAGGACTAAGAGATGTGGCCTTGATGGAGGAGGTTACTAGGGGAAGGTCTAAGGGCTTCCGAAGCCCCCCACCATCCCCGGAGGTGTGACCTCTCAGCCTCCAGCTTGAGGGTCTGAGCTATCCACTACCAGCACCAAGCCTGCCTGCCTGCCTGCTGCCATTCTCCCCATGGAGATGGTGATAGACTCCTGTCTCTCTGAAACTGTAAGCCCTGAATAAACCGTGTTGCCCTGGTCATGGTGTCTAATCACAGCAATAGGAAAGTAACAAAGGGGGCTGGAGGGATGGCTCAGCGGTTAAGAGCACGGTCTGCTCTTCTGAAGGTCCCGAGTTCAAATCCCAGCAACCACATGGTGGCTCACAACCATCTATAATGAGATCTGATGCGCTCTTCTGGTGTGTTTGAAAATAGCTACAGTGTACTTATGTATAATAAATAAATCTTTAAAAAAAAAAGAAAAAAGAAAAGTAACTTAAGACATGTGCCTTCCAGATTAAATATGTGTTTGAATAGGGAGGTAAAAATAGACCTTCCTTCTTTTTTTCTAAGATTTATTTATTTCATGTCTATGAGTACACTGTAGCTATCTTCAGACATCCCAGAAGAGGGCATCAGATCCCATTACAGATGGTTGTGAGCCACCATGTGGTTGCTGGGAATTGAATTCAGGACCTCTGGAAGAGCAGTCAGTGCTTTTAACCACTGAGCCATCTCTCCAGCCTCCTAAACCTTCCTTCTTAATGTGCTTTATCGAGTATTTTGTCACAGCAATTAGAAAAGTAACTGATAAGCCATCATCGCCATTATCACCATCATCTGTCACAGACGATTTACCAAGTCCAGAAGTACATGACCATGACCACACACTCACTGTGGCCACCATCATAAAAACCCTAATGCGATCATGACCATGGCCATCAGACCCACCTTTGCTCATCCCTTAGAACCGCTAGCTGCCCGATCCAAACTCCTTTGTGATTGGGACTCCTGGCCCCAAACCAAGCAGTCTTCAACTCTAAGTGGTCCTACCTGAGACTCCACAAACTACCTTCTTCTCAGCTCTCTTTTCCCTAACCACCGACAGACGGGAGGAATGGGAAGACTGAAAAGATGACCAGCTTAGCAGCACCAAGGCGGCAACAGTTTTCCTGAAGGGATGTTAGAAGTGTCTCCTGTGATAATGCTGCACTTAGAGACAATCTCTGTCTCTCTCTGTCTCTCTGTCTCTGTCTCTCTGTCTCTCTGTCTCTCTCTCTCTCTGTGTCTCTCCCTCTCCCTCTCTCTCTCTCTCTCTCTCTCTCTCTCTCTCTCTCTCTCTTTCTCTCTCTCTCTCTGTCTCACACACACACACACACACACACACACAGAGGCATTCAAGGTAAAAGGATAGATAATATAAGCTTAGTTCAGCATGGAGCTGGGACGGGAGGGAGTTGGGAAGGTGCATTATCAGGAGTCCACATAGGAGGGACAACCCCCTCCCCCCCCCCGTTCACCTCACCACCTCTCCCCCACCTCCAGCAAGGTGTCCCCTCATGTCCTCTCCTTCTCTTCCCATTCCATTTGTCCTCCCACCTGGACCTCTCCCAGAGCCTTCAAAGGACTCAGCACCTACAAGGCTGAAGGATCCATGTGCCCATATTCCTGGCTGCAACTGGGAACCAGCCTGAAGCTGCAAACTCCTTCCTTGCAGACAATGAGAAACCCACTTCCAGAGCCTTTCTATGGGCTGGGAGAGGCACACAACTGTCTCCCACTGGCCAGGAGATGCACATGGCTATCTCCCACATTCCCACTGCGGTCCCGGGAAGCTGGTGCTGTAACCACTTTGTAGGTAAGGTGTCTGGGACTTAAGAGGTGAAGCCACTTGGCTCAGGAGCAAGTAGTGGCACCCATCTCCAGTGGTTCTGCTCTGCACAAAGCACCAAGCATTCTCTTCCCACTAACGCCCTGATCTAAGGTACTCCCCACCCCACCCCTCACCCCCCACCCTGTTCCACCCCAGCTCCTCCTCAGCCTTCTTCCTCTAGACAGCTGCTATGGGGCCCGGAGAGGAAAGACCTCCACCCAAGAGGGGTTTGGTTTTGGTCTCTGACTGCTCCCTCTTGGTGTAAAATTATACAATTGTACAATCCAGGCTTGGAGGCTAAGTGGGCTGCGCAGAGAGGCACACCATGCCAGAGAGGAGGGGTGCACTCTGCCAGCTCCCACCTTCTTCACCTCAAGAGAGTTACTTCTGTCTCTCCAGCTCCATGTCTGACCAGAGGCAGGGGACAGACCAGAGAGGAAGAAAGAGGAAGTGTAAGGCCTTTCCAGCTGTATCCCATCTACCCCGGGGCAGGCAGCCAGGCCAGGTAAGTGACACTCACCCCTGCCCTTCAGGAGCTGGCCTGGTAGCTTTGCAGCATGATGTCCTGACTTCCCCTAAACTGCCACCTCATGAGAGATAAAGGTGGAACCTGTTCCATAGGGGGACGGTGGATGGATGGATGGTGGAGCCCAGAAATTGCTTTGGGGTTCTTGAGCTTTCGTTCTGGAGCTGAATGGGTAGTAAGGCGAGTGGGTAGATTTAGCGACTTTGGAGTCCGGTCAAGCATCAAAATGGGCTCTTTTCACAGTGCCCTCCCTGTCCCCGTCCCCCACTTTCACTGCCTGCTCAAGTATGGTGGCTACGGCTGCCTCCCTGCCTCCACTCCTCTCTGTAGAAGCCTCATGTAACCCTCGTTCACCAACCAGCCTTTCCTACTTGTGAGCCTGACACAGGGTATGGGAGCACTGCTTGCTCTCTACAGGGTTGGTGGCATTGGTGGTATTGGAGGCATTGGAGACATTGGAAGCACTGGGCAAAAGCTTCTGGGTTGAGGTCTTTTCCACTGTAGGTCTAGGCCATATAACTGTCCACGAGTGTCCAGACTTGACCGGTTTGTTCAGACACAGGTCCTAGAGACACGTTTTCCTGAGATTTTTGTGATTTGGTGAATGGTGGTGAGGGATGAGTGCCCGGGTCTACAGTACAGGCATGCGGACCAGATGCCAGGCATTGGGAGCTCAGAGCAGCCAACTCCTCCATGACTTCAAGGGCTGCCAGGCAGTGGCCCAGCCTCTCTCCTTTCTGAGCACCTTCCACTAGGAAGTTCCTTTCAACTTTCCACGGTGATCCATCCTTTTAGTTCCCAGGGGCCTTGGGGTTTAAAAACTGAGTTTTTGTAGTCGCTGTTTGTTTTCATATATATTTTTATTTTAGAGATATTTTTATATGTGTAATTGTTTGTCTGCATGTATGCACGTGCACCATGTCTGGTGCCTAAGGGGACCAGAAGAGGGTATGGAGTTCCACGGAACAGGAGTTAGACTGTTGTGAACTGCCATAGAGGTGCTAGAAACTGGACACAAGACTTCTCCAAAACCAGCAAATGCTCCTGACCATGCACGGAGCCATCTTTCTCTCTAACCCTTTGTCTGTCTTTTGCAATCCTGTCTGAGGAATCTCAGGCCGGTCCTGGGTCCTGAACTTTTGTCTGTAACTGAGCTTGATCTTCAGCTTCTGACCCTCCAGCCTACCTCCCGAGTTCTAAGAACTGCAGCATCGTGGCCAGTTTATGGGAACTGGGGGATGAACCCTGAGCTCTGGGCATGCTGGGTAAACACTCTACCCACGGAACTACATCTCCAGCCCGGATTTGATTCTTTTTGCTTTGCTCACTTATTTGAAACAGGGTTAGACTCGGGCATCCCGTGTAGCCAGGGTGATTCTGAGCTGATTTTTTTCTCACGTTGACTCAGGTTACAGGTGTGTACCACCATGTAGAGTCCAGCTAGAGTCGGTCCTCTCTCCCTAGCCTGTGTCCAAGGGCACGCAAAACGTTTTAAAGAAAAATGAGGTTAACCTGTTCCATGGCTAGAACCTCACAAAGTCAGCATGGAAAAGAGAAACCTTGGGAGGCCCAAGTGCCTGCCAGTCAACTTGCTGGGGAGGTGACCGGCCCCTCTCTCTCTTGCTCTGAGCCTAGGTGTCCATCTCCCTAACGTAGGCATAAGATGAGAAAGAGCCCTACAGAATGAGCAGTCAAGAAAAGAGTGTGGGTAAGTGTGCTTTGAAAGTCAGGGAGGGCCGGAAAGATGTCAATTAGTCTCATGTTTGATGCTACTATTGATGGTGGCTTCTAGCTGGAAACCGGATGAGGGGTAAGATGACATTTCAACACTGGGGACTGGGTCCAGGGTCTTTCCTGCTGTAGATAAGAGCCAGGGCTGTGACAGGCCTCTGGCTTTGGGGAAATTCCCACGGGAATTAGTGGAGGAGGGGCCGTCCCAGACCCAAGCTTATCTTCACTCTGCTTTGCTTTCTTCCCCCGCCCCCCACCCCCCAATGTCTGGGAAGTGGGGTCAAGTGCAATTGTCTTGGTTGGTTTCCAGCAGGGGAGGGCAAAGGGTACCAATACGGAGTCTGGACAAAATCATGTTCCCTGTGCCTGTCTCTCACAGAAAGGAGACTCCCTCTGATGGCCAGAAAAGCAAGCATTGCTGCAGGAGAATTGCTTCCCAGCCCCACCCATCAGGAGGTGGGCTCTGTTCAAATGCACAGGTCCCAAGCCAGAATGCAGGAAAGGGGGGCTTTGGGGGACAGAAGACCAGAGGCACCAGATCTTCCTACAGAGCCTGTCTCTGCATATAGCAACTGACCTCCTTCCTGAGAGGAGGGGAGAAGGCAGATTCTCCAATCTCTTATTCTTGGGAGAGACACAGTCTCTCGGTCCTTGGGAACATATAGGTGACCCAGACAGTGGAGAGGAACTTCCTGCTGCTCCTGTTGTCCCCTCTGCAGGACAGGACCACAATCATGGCCATGGTTTCTCCCAATCAAGCAGCAGTGTATAGCGGGGATGGGAACATGGCGTTATTTGAACACTGGAAGCTGGTAGACAGATTTCAGGGAAGTGAAAAGTTAACCCAGAAGTTAACTGGGGAAGTTGAGGCCTGGTGACAGGTTCCAAATCTTTTGTTGGAATGGTTACAGAGAAGGGAGTGCTAGGGAGGTTTCAACAGTCTTCAAGGAGGCCTTGCCCAATCCCCTGTGCGACCAGAAGGACTCTGGCCTCTCCAGGCCTGCTTTTCTACTTGTGACACGAGGAAAGACCTGTCCCCACACTGTCCTTGCTCCTGCGCCATGAAGCCAGACTCTTGTCCAGTCTGCTGGGTGTCTGGGGGGAGGGGAGGGAAGGAGGAGGAAGGTAGAGGTGGAGGGAAGGGCCCCTGGGGGAGCCACCAGAGGAGGAAGTGCTGAGTTGACACTTTTAGCCCAGCCACCTGGCTCGGTACATTTATTCATCCCTTGCCCTCCCCGTGCAGACCCAGGCTGAGCTCAGAAATGCCTTCACAGCCCATCCCCGGGAGCTCCCCCACTCAGCTGGAAACTCTTAAGCAAAAAGGTCGTCAAGATGATTAAATGCGAACAGATTTTCAGCTCTTTTTCCACTTTAATTAAAAATGTGCACTCGGTTCTGAGGAAGCTGGAGGCGAAGGAGCGGCTCCCCAAAGGCCACTGGGCTGAAAAGTGAAGGCAAAACACTCAGGTGTCTGAGGTTGGCCTTCAGTGCCACAGCTGTCACGTGTCCACAGGCCCTGCACAGAGAGGCCAGCCTGGAGGCCACTGGACAGGAGACACTGGCATAACACAATCTGGAACCAGTGTAAGCTGGTGTGGGGAACAGCAGACATTTATATACTTGCAGCACCAAGGGGTTGTCAGTGTGGGGAAGGGGACCAGACACTGGAGTCTGACAGAAAATTCAGTAAAGAAAGTGGATGACTAACTTCCCACGCACAGGGGTGGCCCAGTACGCCAGTGTACAGGCAGCCTGAAAGCACACAGTGTCTGGAGAAGCAGCGGGAGGCTCAGGAGAACTGGGATGCTTGTGTGGAAAAGGCAGGTGCCTGGGAGGGGTCCCTGCTAGTCAGGTGGGTGAAGCTATGGGCAAGGGTTTGGTGTGCAGCCACAGTGGTTTTGTTAATGGGCTGGGTGGCAGGAAGCTGGCAGAATCCAATAGAGATGAGACCTCCCCCATTGTTTTCTTCCTTATTCTCTGCAGCCCCAAGAGAAGGGGGGAGAGGGAGAGGTGGGAAGGGATTTGTGGGGACACCTGAGACCATCTGCAGGGGAGGAGGGAAGGCGGGGGCAGGGAGCTGGCACAGGCTTCAGGAACACCGAAGCCTGTGGCCCTTGGTCACACAGATCCTGTTTCCGGTCTGGCTTCAGTCCTTGGCAGGGCCTGGAGTGGAGTTTCCCTCGGAGAGTAGAAGACAGAATGATAGCGTTTGAAGTTGTTCCTATGTTCTGATCGCCCCTGCGCTGTGCAAGGCGAAGAACTCCCACCGTTTCCTGGTCTTGTACCGGGTGGTCCCACCTGCCCCGTCTTGGGACGGGGAGCCTGTCCTTGTCGACGCTGTCTTGGTGACTCACAATGGTGTTCCTGTCCACTCATCATGACCCTAGCTCGCTGGCAGGAAAACAGTGGAAGGGGCCACACTCTGCCGGGGTGCCGAGTCAAAGCCTTCTGCTTCCCCAAGCAGGGGCAGCTGGTAGTCCTTCCCTCGTCTGCATCATCCCAGCTCTCTTTTGGTGGAGGGGAAGGGAACGCTGTGTTTGGATCTGGGGTGAAGCGTCCCTAGTCCTGCCCCTGCACTGACCTGGTATTAGGTGGACCCGTCACCTGAGAAAGGGACTCCTGACAACCCGAGTCCCCAGTGGCCTTCCTGCCCTTCCCTCATTCCGTTGTTCCACTTTTAGAGAACCCCGGGACTCCTCAGCAGGCGGCAGCCTATTTTGCCAGGATCCACACAGAGCAGTGCCTGGCACAGTAGCGGTGAAGCGGGAAGTGGGTCTCTGTTGGCGGGCACCGTGGTGCCCGGAACTCGCTATTCCTCCCCAGTGTTAATTATCAAAATTAACCGAACACTATAAATAACCCAACTCAGAGACTCGAAGTGCCTCGCTTCTAATTAATTCATTCCAATCAAGACACTACGCCCCCCTACCCTAGCATCCGAGGGACGGGAACCTCATTGTGCAGCTTTTTAAAATATCGACCCCCGATAAACCGTCCCCCTCACTGCGCCTGAGAGCCAAGAGCCCAGAGAAGCGAGAGAGGGGAGGAAAAAAATCAGCCTGCTTTCTTGGAAGGGGGGCGCCTATAAATAACCACATATTGGTGCGTTTGATGGACGACATTCTCACGGAGACTGGCTTTTGCTGGGATGAGGAGACGTGGGGGGTGGGGGTGGGGTGGCTGAGGCTTCCATCTGCCGCCTCGTTTACTGGGCAATAAATTTTAAAGCAAGACTGTGAGTACCGTCCAAGGCCTTCGTGCTGGCTAGAGCTTGGGGAGACTGATCGATAGAGGAGTGGGGGTAGATTAAGCAAGCTCTAGGATAAATGTGGGGGAGGGGAGCGGAGTGGAGGGAGGGAAGGAGGAAGGGAGGGGGGAGGGGGGCATCAAGCGAGGAAGAGTTTCAGAGAAGGGGAAGGGTGTTTCTGATCTCACCTTGCCAGGCGGCCTATCCTGACTTAAAACCAGTTGTTTCCCTTCGAGAACCTGCATAAATTTTGGGTGCCCTTTGAGAGACTAGCTGTGGCTATAAGGCCAGACTAGAGGGTTACAGAGTGAGTTCAGGACCATTCTGAAATGAGGAGGAGAAGGAAGGGGAGGAGGAAGAGGAGGAGATCTGGGGGGTAAGGCTCAGTAGATAAAGCACCTGGTCCTATAAGCATGAGGACTGGGGTTCATATTCCCCAGAACTGGCAAAAGCAGAACCGATGGCAGCTGCCCTCAGGAGACAGAAACAAGGGATCCCCAGCCAGGCAGGCTGGCTAGACTCTGAAAGACTCTGGCTTAGTAAATAAAGTGGAGAGCATCAGGCATCTGATGTCAACTTCAGGCCTTCATATGCACACATGTGAACATGGATACGCACATCTGATCATGCATACACGCCTGCATCACGCAAACACACACATAGACACACACACACACAGATTGCTATCACTCTCATCAGGAGCAGGGCTGTGCCACAGCCATGCCCCTCTGGGCAGCACATTGTCTCCTCCGTCACACCCCTCATATTGTGCTCCAAGTGGGAGTCAGGAGAACCTTAGTTTGGTCATCTGGGTAGGTCAGTAGTTAGGAGCTTTCCCAAGACAAGGTTTTGTCCCTGAGAACAGGGTAGGTATCCATCAAGTGGGGAATCCCTCTTGGGTTGGTGTCAGTGAATAGCCACTCTAACCCTTCTCAGATCACAGTGTCCCCTGCATGGGACAGATTTCTAAGGGGAGATTGGTTGTTTCCCATGTGTGTCCTTTCTTGGGCTTAGCTGTGAGTGGTTCAGCATGACTGAGCTGAGGCAGGGGACTGCCGGGAGCCAGCCCCTGGGCAATCTGATCTCCATTAATCCTCCTCTGCTACTGCAACCAGGGGGCTTCAGAAACATGGTCACTTCCCCCAGCTTTTCTCTCCTTCTTCCTTTCTTGAGGACCTTGTCCACTACCTGGCTTCCTTGGAGACTCCCTGCCTCCTCCAGTAGGCCAGCAATGGTCATATGAAGCTACCAAACATTGGGGCTGATGGTGTGCACCACAGTCTCAACCCAATTCAGTCTTATGGGAAAGCTTCGCTAACTAAACCAAAACAACCCTCCCTCTCTCACCCCATCATTCTTGGGGTCCCCTTCTTTATCCTCTGAGATCTGTGAGGAAAGGATGATGGTTGCTCCCCCTCCCCTCCTCTCTGTGTTCTCTGAAGAACCCTGTGAGGGCTCTGCAGCATCCAGCTTTGTACCTTGCACTGAGGGCACCAGACAGGAATTGTCACCACTTGTCACGCCCCTCTTCCCAACCGCCTCCTCCCTCCCGTCTGCCCCTCACCACACCACAGAAGTGTCACCTTCCTCCAGGAAGTTCACCTTGCTCCAGTCCTGGAACCTATGCTGACATGGTCACTCCTTTCCAGCCTTCTCTGCTTGGTGCAGGAGTCCCTGCGTCTGTTCTTTAATAGGTTCTTCCTGCCTGGTATGGAGTGCTCAGTGAAGGGCTAGACTGGGAACAGCTTAACTGGCCTCTGGTAGAGGGTTGGGGGCAGAAAAGGAGGAGGCCCTTTATAAAGCCATCACAAAACACCACTAGGAAGCCCCGGATAGAAATAAGCTGGAAAAGCGGGGTTGGGAACTTTCTCAACACCTCATACAACGCGTTTAAGGACCAGGGGGAAAAGGTTGTCTTCTTTTAAGGTCAGACAGTGATGTTTACAATTGGCAAGTGACTTTAAAGGACTTTCTTCAAGCCGGTGAGAGGAGGGGAGACATCTAGGATGAATGGGAAAGGTGGTGGGTGGGGTCCCTTATCACCTCCTCCTCAGGCTCCCAGCTCCTCTCCACTCCACTTGCCTCTAAGCCTGCAGTGACCTGGGATGCTGCTGGGAAAGCTTACAGGAGAGGGCAGCCACAGAGTCCAAACAACCTTCATTAATGTCTAAATAGACAGGCCTGGGTAGTGCCCAGATGGAGGGTGGCAGACATTATTTATCCCTGCCCTCTGGGCTTTTCCAAGAGGATCCAGACACACAGATGAGGCCAGCCATGCATGAGGAGCTAGGAATGACAATCAAACAGTGTAAAATCAGGCTGTGTGTGTGTGTGTGTGTGTGTGTGTGTGTGTGTGTGGTGTGTGTGCGTGTGCGTGTGTGCTATAACATGAAATCCTATGCACCTTTCAAGGTTCAATTCGGGAGACCAGTCGTTCATATAATCTGTCGCCTGGTGCCACACTGCCATATGGGAAACCTAACTTCTTTGTGGAGACCACATACTTAACTCTCTTCACCTTTCTGCCCACCCCAGGAGTAGCCATGTGACCAAAGCATTGCTATCAGGAGATAGACCCACCCATCTGGAGTCCTCTGGGCTTGCCTCTTGCTGAGGATGCAGTGCTGGGATGTTGTAAGCCTCCTTAGGGATAGCATGATGGAGAGCCAAGAGATGCTCACTGGGATTTATCATCTGTACTTCAGCTTTGCCTAGACCATGGCCTTAGCTCTGCACCAGGAAACTTCAGTTACATTGAACCATAAAGTCAGTCTCTCTCCCTCTCCCTCCCCCACCCCCTCCCTCCCTCTCTCTGCCTTTCTGCTACTAACAGTCCATAGCTCTTAATTGCCACAGGATTAACTGACCACACTACAGGGTTCCAAGGTCTGCAGAGGAACATCTATGCCCTAACAGAACTCAGGTTCCTGAGCCTTGTCCTCTGGGCAAGTCTCCCTCTGAAACCCCCATCTGTCCCCAGAACTCTGTTCACACTATTCATTTGATAGATGACCTGACTATCAACTACATGCCAGGTTTGATGGCTGTTCCCATTGTTATAGACTCTGCCCTTAGACCAATGGCTCTCTGGGGATAGGAACTGACCAAGCCAGCTCAGTCAGTCAATAGGTTCCCCAGCGCAGGAGAATTGAAAAAAAAGAGACACTGGGCATGGTGGCACATGCCTTTAATCCCAGCACTCAGGAGGCAGAGGCAGGCAGATTTCTGAGTTCGAGGCCAGCCTGGTCTACAAAGTGAGT
>NC_034603.1:63027687-63062730 GCF_900095145.1 Mus pahari
GGAACTCACTTTGTAGACCAGGCTGGCCTTGAACTCAGAAATCTGCCTGCCTCTGCCTCCCAAGTGCTGGGATTAAAGGCGTGTGCCACCACGCCCGGCCAGCATTCTTTTTTTTAATTTATAATCTCAGTATGCAAAGCTAAAATATCTAGAGAGGTGTTAGAATTATGCCAAATACCCTGTAAGTGTCTTTGACTGTAACTTTTTTTCCAACTATAGTGACTGTCATTGTAAATTCTAGAAGTGACACAAATCTATTGGTATTTGGCATGGCACTTGAGATGTCATCTTACTTTTAGACTCTGAATCTTTTCTCCAATAACTAGAATAGTATCATAAAGAGCATCATCTGTTGTTCTAGAAGCCTATCTAAATCTTCTTGAATACTCAGAACATTAGTAACATTTCTTTTTTAATGATTAACAAAACTAGCTGTCTTAATTCTTGTGTCAAAGCAATTGTAGAGGCAGTGGTACTAGCTTTCAATGTAATTAAAGCTGCTATACCAGCAATAATCAAGCCTACTACCCTCTTGCTTCTACTTAAAGTCCGACTCACTTGTTTTAGTACTTGAAAGCTCTTTTCAGAATACCAAGGTCTTGTAATATTCACAGGCAATAAAACAAAAACTGGTTGATAGACCACCATAACAGACATGCCATGTTTCAGCATACTAACACAAATAGAAAGTGTACAATCAATACAACTTACATTAAATATTGTAGAACAAAAGTAATTTGTTGTTGTTGTTGTTTGTTTTGTTTTTCGAGACAGGGTTTCTCTGTGTAGCCCTGGCTGTCCTGGAACTCACTCTGTAGACCAGGCTGGCCTCCAACTCAGAAATCTGCCTGCCTCTGCCTCCCAAGTGCTGGGATTAAAGGCGTGCACCACCATTGCCCGGCCAAAAGTAATTTTAACACAACCAATTAATAAAAGATTGGGAGCCTTCACACATGCACTAACACTTACTTGAAATCCACATCCTATCCCAATGTTATCTATTGCTAACATAACATCACAGAGAACTGCAGGTAACTTTCAAATATGTCTCTGAAAATGTCCAGAACCAGCCTTCTAAATGAGGACTGTTATTTCCAATATTGGGTTGATTTCTAGACCAGTCCATGATTGAGTCAGAATAACTGGTCACATGGAGGCAGAGGCAGATGGATCTCTGAGTTTGAGGCCAGCCTGGCCTAAAGAGTGAGTTCCAGGATAGCCAGGGCTACACAGAGAAACCCTGTCTCAAACAAACAAACACAAAAAACAAAAACAAAAACAAAACAAAGAAACAAAGGAAAGAGAAGAGTCATCATTGATTAAGTTTTTGAAGGCAGTTTTCAGTCTCCACATTCTATGTCCCACAAGGTCTAAAAGCTTGAAGCAAGGCAGCTTGTATACTCTGGGATACAGGCAAGCAAAGGTGGGTCAGGAACATATGTCCAAACAGCTTTCCAGTCACTGTTGTCAGGGCACTCCGAAGGCTCGCGTCAGCATCATTCTTTGTCCCAGCATCAGCCATCTCACCAATCACTCTGGCAATCACGGAGTCCCATTTTCTTCCTGTGAAAAAACACAAACATGACCTCATCCCCATATGAGTACAGGGTCGGGTCCATGCCTTTGGCCTGTCATAGGATCCTTCCACTTCACTGAAGCATACGGAGTGGAAGTGTGAGGGTGCCAAAAACACTCAGCTGCTGCTGAATGTCCATGAAGTCCAAATTTAAAGCATTTAAAATAAAAATATAGTGATTTAAATAGCTTTTTTTTGTTTACGGGGGCAGGGGAGGGATGTATAACTCCCCATTTTTTATTTTATGAAGATATTGTTTTAAAGTTCTATGGGCCCATTTCACAATGTCTTGTCTTTGAGGATAAGGAATCTCAGTACTTTGGGTAATTTTAAATTGCTGACAGAAAGTCTAAAATGCTCAACTGTAATAGCCAGTTCTATTACCTGTTGTAATCTGACTGGGAACACCCAATATAGAAAAGCAATAGACAATGATTACTTACATTTTTAGTTGCTTTTGTTGTTGTTGTTGTTAAAGCAGTTGCAACTGGAAAGCCTGAAAAGGTGTCAATAGTCACATGTACATATTTTAATTTTTTAAAATCAGAAATATGAGTAACACCCATTTGCCATAATTGATTAGGTATAAGTCCTCGAGGATTAACACCATTATATGGTACAGGTAGAAACTGAGGACATTTAGGGCAAGTCTTTACAATTTGACAAGTACATTCTTTAGAAATATCAAATTGTTGTCTCAAGCTATTACTATTTTGATGATGCAAAGAATGAGATTGTTGGGGGCTGGTGAGATGGCTCATTGTGTAAGAGCACCCGACTGCTCTTTCAAAGGTCCAGAGTTCAAATCCCAGCAACCACATGGTGGTTCACAACCATCCTTAACAAGATCTGACTCCCTCTTCTGGAGTGTCTGAAGACAGCTACAGTGTACTTACATATAATAAATAAATAAATCTTAAAAAAAAAAAAAGAATGAGATTGTTTGGCTAATTGTTGCTGTGTAAGGCCTATAACCTTTCTGGTGTACAAATCTGCTGTGCAATTGCTCTCACTAAGGGCAATCTAGTATGAACTCTTTTTTTTTTTTTTTTTTTTAAAGATTTATTTATTTATTTATTATATGTAAGTACACTGTAGCTGTCTTCAGACACTCCAGAAGAGGGCATCAGATCTTGCTATGGATGGTTATGAGCCACCATGTGGTCACTGGGATTTGAACTCTGGACCTTTGGAAGAGCAGTCGGGTGCTCTTACCCACTGAGCCATCTCACCAGCCCTAGTATGAACTCTTAAATGACCTACAAAATAAGGAACTGTGAGTTCTCTTAAATTGAGTTGTATTTGCATAAATAATTGTAAAATTTGAGAATTAGCAGGATCTAAAAAGGGAACAGCTTCAAGTAATTATAAACCATGAGCTATATATTGGCTGTCAGTATACAAATCAAAAGCTTGATTTTTTTCAGCATTTTAAAAACAGCAGCTACAGCACATAGTTCAATTATTTGTGCTGAAGCAGGGGGAAACTCAAGAGAATGAACATGTGATGCAATCACATATGCTGCCTTTTTATTAGATGAGCCATCTGTAAATACAGTGAGTGCATGTTCTATGGGCTGCATACATAAATTTATAGGGAATACAAAAGTATACATAGAGGCAAATTGTAACAACTTTTCTTTTAGATAATGATTATCAATGTTGCCTAAAAATTTTGCACATTTAATAAGCCAAATACCAGTATTTTATGATAATCAATTTAATTGCTGTTTGGAATGAGGAATAAATATTTCATCAGGTTCTTTCCCAAAATATTTCTGTGATTTTTATCTTACAATTCTGTACTAACACAGCAACAGCTTTATAATGAGGTGTTAAAACTTTTTTTGGAGATGAAGAAAGATGAATCTACATTACTGGTCCCTTTTGCCAAAAGGCTGTTGTCAGCACATGAGTTGTAGCAATGATGCAAGCAGTCAACAATTGATCTATATAATGTATCTGTTATTGACTAATAGTTTTCTCTATTTTTAGTAAAGCTATTTGTCCCTTATTAGTTAATTATCAAGGGAAATTAGGATTTGCATACCCCTTGAGGGTATTAAACAGAGGTTTAAGTTCTTCTGTAGTAAGCTTAAGATGAGGTCTTAGCCAATTAACATCTCTTAGAAGCTTTTAAGAATAATTTTGAAGTAAGCAAATTACCTTTTTTTTCTTGAATTTTCTGTGTCACAATTTGTCTAGGATATAACTAAGGCCCCAAATATTGAAAAAAATATTGCCTCTGAATCTTTTCTGGAGCAACAACTAATCTCCAAGATTTTAAAGCTTGTTGTATAAGAGTAAAGGCTTATAGTAAAACCCCTTCAGAGGGATCAGCTAATAAAATATCATCTATATAATGAACAATAAATATAAAAGGATACAAGGTCTTAACCTCTTGTATCGAAGCAGCAACAATTTTTTGACATAAAGTAGGGCTATTAGCCATTTCTTGAGGTAAAACTTTCTAATGATAATCCTTCATGGGTTCTTTAAAATTACAAACAGGGACACTAAATATAAACTTTTTGCAGTCATCAGGATGCAAAGGCATAGTATAAAAACAATCTTTTAGCCAGGCAGTGGTGGCACATGCCTTGAGAGGCAGAGGCAGGCAGATTTCTGAGTTCAAGACCAGCCTGGTCTACAGAGTGAGTTCCAGGACAGCCAGGGCTACACAGAGAAACCCTGTCTCAGAAAAACAAAACAAAACAAAAAAACCAAACCAAACCAAACCAAAACAAAACAAAACAAAACAAAAAACCAAATCTTTTAAAATTATGATAATTTTATGTGTATATTTTTTGGAATGGCAGCTGGGGTTGGTAAACCAGGTTGTAATGACCTCATAAGCTCCTTTCACAGTTTCATTAACCTTTCATAAATCTTGCAATAATCTCTACTTGCCTGATTTTTTTTTTCTTAATTACAAATATCGGTATGTTCTGGGGGAACTGGAAAGTTCAATGTGGCCAGCTTGCAACTGTTCCTGCACTAGCTGTTGAGCGGCCAGGATTTTTTTTCTGAAGTAAGAGACCACTGATCATCCCATACAGGAACATCACTTTTCCAAGTGATTTTATTTGCATGAAATGCAGGCTTGTCAATGGTCTCATTAAAAAATACTCTTGCGGGGCTGGCAAGATGACTCAGCAGGTGAGAGCACTGACTGCTCTTCGGAAGGTCCTGAGTTCAAATCCCAGCAACCACATGATGGTTCACAACCATGCGGAATAAGATCTGATGCCCTCTTCTGGTTCATTTGAAGTCAGCTATAGTGTACTTATGTATAATACTAAATCTTTGGGCGAGAGCAAGCAGGGACTGAGTGAGCAGGGTTGACCTGAGCAAGCAGAAGTTCTAAAAATTCTCTTCCCAACAACCACATGAAGGCTCACAACCATCTGTACAGCTGCTGTGTACTCACATAAAATAAATCTTAAAAGAATTAAATGCATATACACATAAATAAAATAGTTTTTTTTTTTAAAAAACCTAGGCCTGTTTTTTTTGGGGGGGGGCTAACTATAAGGGGCTCTAATGTTCTGATTTTGCTTTCCTAACCCTTGGTTAGGTAAATAACTATAATCAAACATTTGTCGTGTAACTTTATTATTTGGACTGAATAAAAGGACTCTCATGTCCTTCATTATATCTCTCTCCCACAAATTAAATGGCAAACTTGAAACAATGTAAGGTTGAAAATATCTTTGGTGACCTTGGTCGTCCTCCCAGTGTAGACATCACTGCTTTGCTCAGGGCTCTGACTTTGCCCTGTCCCTTGTAATAGAGTAATGGTCGTTGTTTTAGTTAAAGATCCAGGCCAATGATCAGAGGTTATTACGGATATATCTGCTCCTGTATCTAGCAGCCCTCTAAACTTTTTTCTATTTATTCTTAAGACTAGTTCAGGTCTTTCAGCTTTTATCGCTTGAACCCAGTGAGTATCTGAAGAACCAAATCCTTTTGGCCTTCGAACATTAGTTTTAACCTTATTTTATCGTCATAACCGATGGTGTAAGTAAGTAACTAGTAACTAGTAAGTAAGTAAGTAAGTAAGTAAGTAAGTAAGTAAGTAAGTGGTAACTGAGCAATTTTCTGTCCAGGTTGAATGACAGAAATATGGGTAGGTGAAGAAGTCGTAATTTTAATTTCTCCGGTACAATCTGCATGTATAACTCATCAGTCCTGCCACTGTGGCACGGCTTCTACCTAGTAACAATCCTACAGTTCCTGGTAATAGTGGGCCATGTATTCCAGTAGGAAGCGCCTGCACCCCCATTTCTGGAGTTAATACTGTGTAGATGGAGGAACTGACATCCAGTCCAGCGCTGCCTGGGATGGCTAGGAAGAGATCTTGAAAGGATTGCTTTGTTAAGGAATGAACTGTATGGCCCCATAACATTGATTTGGGGCCTGGGGTTGGCCCCTCTTTCCCTGAGGGAGAGGATTTCCTAGGTTATCTCTCTTAGACCTGCATCCATTAGCCCAATGTGTCCCTCTGTTGCATCTAGGACAGATTCCTGGTTTTTGTTTCACTATTTATTTATTTATTTATTTTAGTTTTATTTGGGCTTTTTTTTTTTTCTAGATGCCCTATCTGTCTACACCCAAAACAACTTCCAGGAGGCCCATTAACCCTCCTCTTTCCTTTTCCAGTCTGTTGAGATAAAATCTGTTGCATGGTTTTTCCTTGTAGTGCGACAGCTATAGCCACACCCTGCACATAAAAGGGACCAATATCAGAACATAATCTAATATAGTCAGTAATTGTTCCAGTCCTTTTATATGGTCTTAGGGAAGCCTGGCAGGCTGTGTTTGCATTCTCATAAGCCAATTGTTTTTCTAAAAGCATTTCAACATTAACATCTCTAAACACTCTCCCAGCTGTTTTAATCAGCCTATGATCAAACTCCTGAAAAGGTTCATCTTGAGACAAATCCCCTTTAATAAAGGTAGTCCAGGCCCTGCGAGCAGCAGCACCAATTTGAGCATAAGTAACAGGATTAAATGGTAACTGATTTTGTATATCTCAATATTGACCTTCTCCTGTTAACATCTCGTAAGTAACTGGCTTGTTAGCTCTAGTGTTTAACTCTGCTGCTTGCTGACATCTTTGAAGACATTCAGTTTTTCATAGCAGATAATCTCCTCCCTATAAGCAAGCATGAGTTAATTGTTTCTAATCTGCAGGCAGAAGAGTCTCAATAGACAGGCCATCTAACATAGCCATGGTGAAAGGAGCAGTAGGTCCATTCTGAGCACAGGCAGTCTTTAATTCCTTTAGTTGATTAAAAGGAATGGGAGTGTGGTATCTAACTGTGTTCCCCTCTTGATCCTGTGCTTCAAACACAGGGGATTGCAAGCCATATCCCTGTATATCTTCCCCTCGTTCTGCAGTCATTTCAGTCCTGCCTGACAGGGTGATAAAAGTAACACTAGGATTTACAGTAAGAGATCTCCCCTCATTCCTGTTACATTTCAAAGTCACTGGGGGAGGTAAAAATCTTCATTTTTGGTGCTACCATTGGTACGTCCTCCTCAGAATCTGAACTTTCACTACACTTTGGTTCTCCAAGAACTAGCTCAAATCTTTCAACAAGCCGAGCTAATGCTTTTTCTTTCATCTTCTTCTGTCTCTGGGCTATCTTTGCCTGTTCCTTCTCAAAAAAAAAAAAAACCTCAAGAGCATCCCGAGAAGGAGGCCAGCCTTCATTACGGTACTTAGCAGCCTCTTTCTCCAATTCAATTTTGTCTCCAGGATCAAGAGGCTCGCCACTCTTTCCTGCCTTGTCCGAAATCTCAGAAATAGGTGGTGCGGGAAGGAATGATTTCATTTTTCTTCTTGCTTTTACTATCTGCATCTTCCAATATCTTAACTAATTTTATAAACTTTCACGTCTAGCATCTAAGGTATCTCTAACAAGGGTCCAAAGGCTAAAAGCATCTATGGGAATTTTTTCAGGACCATGTGTTGTAGAGTGCCTTTTTATCCCTTCTCCCACTTTTTCTCATATCTGTAAACTTATCATACCCTCTCAGGAACCAAGGACAGACTTCTCCTATAAAAATCAGAAAGTGGGTAATCTGTTTCTGATTTATTTTTGCCCTTTTGGCCGTTAGCAATTGTTTTTGTTTTTTGTTTTTTGGGGTTTTTTTGTTTTGTTTTTTGTTTTTGTTTTTGTTTTTNTTTTTGTTTTTTTTTGGTTTTTCGAGACAGGGTT
Organism: Mus pahari; assembly: GCF_900095145.1. NCBI lineage: Eukaryota > Metazoa > Chordata > Mammalia > Rodentia > Muridae > Mus > Mus pahari. The sequence goes on from NC_034603.1 coordinate 63,035,491, forward strand.
TCTCTGTATAGCCCTGGCTGTCCTGGAACTCACTCTGTAGACCAGGCTGGCCTCAAACTCAGAAATCCACCTGCCTCTGCCTCCCAAGTGCTGGGATTAAAGGCATGCGCCACCAATGCCCGGCTCCTTAGCATATTTTTAAGCAAATATACAAAAGGCATTTTACTATTTTTTTGCCCCATTTTTATGGGGTTTACTCACCGCTGGCCCAAATTTTTCCCTGTGCGGTGTCTTTTGCTGTATCCCGCTTACTGGAGCTCAGTGTTGGGGCGCCACCAGACCAAGCCTGCTCAGTCAGTCGACAGGTTCTCCAGCACAAGAGTGAGGATTGAAAAGAAAGAGACTTAGGCAATGTTGCAGCATGACCCCAGTCAGTTTTGAGACTGAAGGCAAGTTTAATTTTCCCAATCTGCTTTTATACCATTTTAATTACATGCAGGTAATAAGGGCGAGTAGTACAATGAGGAACAAGCAAGGCAACAAACACAAAGCCCACATTCTGGTGATCTAAGCATGTTCCTAAGGATGATCAAGATATCTGAGCCTACTTCTTTGTTCTACCCTAAAAGCAGATTCTCACTTCCTTGTCCTTGGCCAATGTCAGGTTCCTGCTTGAACTTACTTCTTTGTCATGCTCCAATGTCAGATTCCTGCCAAGCGGCACCCCAAAAGGCTCTCCACAGGGTACCATGTTGGTGAGTCTCTGTGAGTAGGCTAGTGGCTGACATATGCCAATTTCTGGTGTTTGTTGAATGGATGAATGAATGAATGTGTGTGTGTGTGTGTGTGTGTGTGTTTGCACACATTGGACTAAGGGTGTAGACATCTGAAAAGAAGGATAATATGATGTAGAACTTATAGTTGAAAAGAGGGTCCCAGAAAGTTCTAGGGCCTGCTAGAGCTCTACCAGTAAAAGCAGACCATTGTTCCAATCAATTCAAGGAGCCTTTCTGGAGACTCATTCTTTGGGTTGGCTTAGCAGGTTTGGCTCCCCAGAGATTCCCCTGGACCCCTGCCCTTCTCCAAGCTCCATGTGTCAGACAGATGTCAATGTGTCACCTCCCCCTTTGGGACTAATGAGCCTTTCTTCATACAGTACTCTGTCTCCGACTTGAGGAATAGGGCTCTTGGGGAAAGAGGAGGACCCATGGATTAAGAGTTAGGCCTGGGGGCTGGTGAGATGGCTCAGCTGGTAAGAGCACTGACTGCTCTTCTAAAGGTCTTGAGTTCAAATCCCAGCAACCACATAGTGGCTCACAACCATCCATAATGAGATCTCATGCCTTCTTCAGGTGTGTCTGAAGACAGCTACAGTGTATTTACATATAATAATAAATAAATCTTTGGCCATCTGTACAGTGTACTCATATACATAAAATAAATAAATAAATCAGAGAGAGAGAGAGAGAGAGAGAGAGAGAGAGAGAGCACTAGGCCTGGGAGAGTTCTGCCATCTTAGAAATAAACATCAAAATCTGTAGCCTGCAAGGGTGTGGCAAGGAGGACACCAGTTCCCATGCCACCGTCGCCACCCTGTGATGGTGGCCCTAGCAGCACCATCTATGTCCTCCTTCCTGAGCCCAGTTCTCATCCGTAGACTGAAAGCTGTTGAGGGCTGGCCCCAGGTTCCAACTCTCACCGTGCCTCCCAGGGCAACGGGAGGACAGAGCCAAGCTTCCTATTTCACCATGCAGGATGCAGCCCACAAAGTTGTAAATCCGAGGAGAGCCATACCCTTGCTTGCATGGCAGCAGCCAGCCTTCTTCCCTCCCTACCCCACACCCCCAGCTCATGGTAATAATCCCAGTTAACTCTCCCAACAGATCTCTGGTCCCGGCTCCTCAGAGCCACAGAGCCTGAACCCTGTGTCTGGTCATTCTAAGGGCAGTACAGTCCCACCCCCTTCCCAGAGCTTCCTTCCTCCACCCACCACCCTGCGTTCTCCCCCTCCCCTTCCATTCTGTCTACCCTCGCTCCTTCTCTTCCAAACACCTTCCTTCCTCTTTCCCATCCTGACGCCCCTCCCCTCTCCTCAGCGCCTTGCTCTTCCCAACCTTCCCTCTTCACCCCCCTCAATCTCCTGCGCTCCTGTCTTCCCACGGGGTCAGTCTTTCCAGTCCTCGTCTGCAGCTGGGTAAATTTCTATAAACAATCAAATTTGTAATACATTCAACTGTATTACATCCTTATTAGGAGCTTATAGCATTTGGGAAGAGGGACTCCGGCGGCTGAGAGGCGGAGAGCTCTGCCAGCCGAGTGCCCGGAAGTGGATGCTCTCGTTCTCAGTTTAACTGGAGCACCGTGTATTTCATTATCTTCCCACATTTCCCAAGCATTTCTCTTCCGTTCCTCTCTGCCTGAGAGTCTCTCTTCTACCTTCCTGCAGTCTCAGGAGAACTGCTATCACATCAGGGAGGATGTAGAACACACAGCAAGAAGGACTTCCCTGCTGATGGTGTCTTAAAAGAAACCTTGGACAAAGGAGAGGCTGAGAAGAGGTTAGGGTCTCCATCAGCGACTGTGGATGGGAACAAGAGGATGCCAACCTCCTTAATCCCAAACCTAGATGTTTGAGACCCACAGGATGGCTGACCGAGATCTCTAAATCCAAACCTCTAGATGGGAACTGGGAGAACCAGCTGTACACATCTGGAAGAGGCTTGCCAGGCTCCATCAACCCAGGCACCAGCCTGTGCTTTTGATGTTTGATCTTGCCCTAGGCGAAGGGAGATGTCAGAGACACCCCCTGCCACCAGCCAGGCCTTTCCTAGATCCCCTGACAGCCCTAGCCAACTTTCAAGACATAAATGAAATGCCAGAAAACCCCCCGGAACACCGACACCCCCCCTCCCCCATCACCGCTGCGGAGCTAAAGCCAATTTCCTGGGGGGTGGGGGTGGGGCAGGGTGCTGGAGCCGCTCCCCTGCCTGCATCCCTCCCCACGCCTTTCTTGTCTTTCCCAGACCCTGGGAGAGGGGCAGAGTGCCAGACTACAGTCATGCCTCATTTTGATTTTTTTTTTTTTTTTTTTTTTTTTTTTTTTTGCAGAGGGCAGGTAATTGATGGAGAGATTTTTTTTGTTTGTATTTTGTTTTTTAGTGGGGGAGGGAGTGAATCTCCAAGTGTGACCTGCTTGGGGATAACGAGGAGAATCCACTAATTGTCAAGGATGAGCATATAGAGGAAGGAAAGCCAAGTGCATTGAGTGCCTGCTATATCCAAGCGCACAGAGATGGATAAGACAGCCTGCGACGGGAGGCAGGTGTTGTATAGGAGAGTGAGCCGATGGGAAAGGCATCCATGCAGAAAGCAGAAGCTATTCCGCTGGGAGAAAGCGTTTAGAGCTTCATAGAGGAGGTGACCCTTAAAGTGTACTATGATGGATGAATTGGAGCAAGTCAGGCAGAAAGGGAAGGGAAGAGCCTTCTAGATAAGGTCGGGCAGCAGGAACAGGGTCGCAGAGTGTTTGCAGGGGAGCTACTGTTACCTCTGCAGCAGCAAGGACACGTGTGTGGTGGAGGAGGGGGCAGCCCCGTCAGAAGTGCCCGTCAGCTAACACTGTATCTGTCTGTCACCGTTGGTCAGCTGCTTTGCAAAGCCACAGTCTCGCTGAGTCCTTGTCACAAACCAGGCTGAGTTTTTTTTTTTTTTTGCTAGGTTTGAGACAGAATCTCACGTAGCCCAGGCTGACCTCCAACTCGTTTTCTAGCCAAGGATAACTTTGAACCTCTGAAGATTAGCAAAGAGATTGGCCGCACTGAACATCTGCCAGGCTCAAGGAATAAAAGTGAGCAATGGTGGGGTGAGCTGGAGGTGACAGAGCTGAGGGAGAGGCTCCGGATCCAGTCCCGGGCAGCACTCGATAGCTGACCATAGTAGGTTTACATGGAAACCTAGTGTGTACTCTACGGTGGGGAAGGAGCGGGCTTCCAGGCTCCACTTCAGTTTTCCAGAAAAAACACTTGAGAAAGGTATTTAACTAAGTGCCCTCTTGGCACAGTCCTTGGCTTGCAATGTGACATAGTGTTCACTATATGTTATCTCACAAGACCTTAGTAAAGGTAGAAATAGCTTTGGAGACATACAAATTGCTTGTTTATTAAAATCTTTTTACAGCCAGGCATCGATGGCACACGCCTTTAATCTCCGCACTTGGGAGGCAGAGACAGATGGATCTCTGTGAGTTCAAGGCCAGCCTGGTCTATAGAGAGAGTTCCAAGACAGCTAGGGATACACAGAAAGACCCAGTCTTGAAAAATTAAAATAAAAAAAAAATTTGTTTTGTTTTGTTTTTACCTCTCTCTCTCTCTCTCTCTCTCTCTCTCTCTCTCTCTGTGTGTGTGTGTGTGTGCGTGTGTGCGCGCACAGTTCTCTCCTTCTACCATGTGGGTCCCAGGGATCAAAGTTGAGTTGTCGGTTTGGTGGCAGGTACCTTCAGGCTGTGAAACCCCTCTCCAGCCCTTGTTTATTTATTTTGAGATAGATTCTCATGTACACCAGACTAGTCTTGAACTCATGACATAGCAGAGGGTGACCTTCAATTTCTGATCCTCCTTCCTCCATCTCCTAGCAGCTGGGCTTGCAAGCATGTGCCACCAAACCCAGGGGTCAAACCCAGGGTTTCGTGAATGCTGGATACCCACTCTGCCCGCTGAGCTGCACCCCTGACCCTGAATGCTTATAAACACTTACTCACTGCTGTGTGCTTCCGAGGTTTTGGAAGAATTTCTGCAGAAGCTAAAGTTTTCCAGAATCAGGTTTCATGAGACAGGCTGGGCAGCTCAGACTCTCTAGGGCATACTAGGGTGTAAGTGAGTTAAGGCCAATGTGAGGAGCTCTGACAGGTGAGAAAAGCGAAGGAGAGATGGCTCTAGAATGGAGGGGTGACAAAATGGGATGTGGGGGTAGGGCAAGGCCTGTATTAAGGAGGACAGCTGCTGAGGTGGTCCAAGCCAGAGGGATTAGGGACTGTTGGGGTCCATTAGTTACCTCTTACTGGAGAACAAATTGCACCCAGATTTAGAGGCCTAAAGAATTTTAACCATCCACCCCCCACCCCCCACCCGCCAACCCTCCAGCATTGCTTCTATGGGGCCAGGAACAGCTTAGCTAGGCTGAGTTGGTGAGAGATCAAGGAAGAGATTTCAGGGAAACTGAGCCCAGTGGCTCTGGCCTATAATCCCAGCTCATCAGGAAGTTAAGATTGGACTGGAAATCTAAGGCCAGCCTTGGCTCCAGGGTGAACGTGAAGCTAATGGCAACTCCTTAGTGAGACTCTGTCTCAAAAAAAAGTGTAGTCAGAGCGTGCTGGTTCGCCCCTTTCATCCCAGCGCTCTGGGATTAAAGCAGAAGCAGGTAGCTCTGCTCTACAGGGAGTTCAGGGTAGCCGAGGCTACAGGGTGAGATCCTGACTCTAAAATAAGTAAGCAAGCAAGTAAGTAAGTAAGTAAAAAGTACTAAGGGAGTGGGGATGCAGTACAGTGGTAGAGTGCTCCTCATCTGCGGGAGAGTGCTCATCTGTTGTTCATGAGGGCCTGGGTTCAGTTCCAGTACTGAAAAAAAGGTTGCAGAGAAATGTCACCCTGGGCTGTTGTCACCTGTGGGTGAGGTAGGGGAGGGTCCTGGATCCTGGCTGTGGTTAGATTAGTGGTTCTCAACCTTCTTAATGCTTTGACCCTTTAATACAATTCCTCATGTTGTGGTAACCCCCCCCTCCCCAAGCAGACAATTATTTTTGTTGCTATTTCATAACTGTAATTTTGCCACTGTTGTGAATGGTAGTGTATGCAGGATATCTGATATGCAGGATGGTCTTAGGCAACCCCTGTGGTAAAGTCATTCCACGCCCCCTCCCAAAGGGTCACAACCCTCAAGTTGAGATCCACTGGGTTGGAGGTCTCAGTCCCTCAGCCCAGAGGCTGGCCACTTGAGCATCCTTACAGCATGCCAGCTGTGCTCCCCAAGAGGACGTAGCCTAGGGTGAAACAACAAGGAAGAAGCCATCTCACCCGGATCAGACCTCAGACGTCACATATCATTTCTGTAATATAGTATTATTAGTTACACGCATTAGTACTCTATAATGGGGACGCAGGGCGTGGAAACCAATGCTGATCTCAGACTGTGGGTGGCTGTTTGCCACAGAAGATCTGGTCACCTCCATCTTCCAGATAGAACAACTGAGGCACCCTAGTCAGTCCAGGTAACCCAAAGCCCATTCTAAAACTCTGATCTCTCTCTACCCCAATTCTGCAAGCCCCTACTACCCCCAACTCCTGGGAGGGGTGGGGACACACTGGTAGAAACCCCAGTCCTATGTGACCCCAGTGGGGAGGAGGGTGCTGTTGTCAATCAGGCCTCCCAGGCCTGTGAAATAAGTATAATCACATGTTTGCCTTTCAGAAAGCAAGCACTGTGGTGGGTTCTGGGCTGGGGGAGGGAAGGGGCATCTGAAGCACGCCCCGCCCTCGCTGGCTTGTGTTTCCCATTTAAAACCACAATCAGATGGCTGAGAAAATACGCCTGATCCCAGTACAGTTTTTGGAAATTCAACCTGCTGGGTTTCAAACCTCTTCTCTGGCGTCCCTGAGAACAGGCTCGCAGTGCCCACCACAAACCTTAGCCCACTCCTGGGGTGGTCCCAGACCCTGGATCACCCTCATTGCATCCTAGGAGCTGGGGGGGGGGCCACGGCCAAGTCTCCAGGGGCTGGTGAACACTTCTAATGTTGGTAGACTCTGGGAAAAGGTTGCCTTAGATCTGGGAGACTTGATTTCAAGAGGGTCTGAAGACAAGGCAAGCATCCTCTATTTAACTGGGTTCCCTCTGAGACCCCTCCAGAGAGAGAGAGAGAGAGGCCATACCCCTTTCCTCTGGCTTGGGTCATTGGGCTAAAGAAAGCAATGAGCTCCTCTCACTTCTCTACAGCCCTGGGATTTCTTTTTTTTCTTTTTTTTTTCCTTTTTTTTTTCAGTTGAAAGGTCTGGGGAAAGGGAAGGCAAGAGTGACCATTGGTTGTAATCTCAACTTGCCACAAACTAGAGTCACCTGACTAGGAGAGTCCTCCTGTTACTTTAAAGATTTATTTATTTATTATATCTAAGCACACTGTAGCTGTCTTCAGACACTCCAGAAGGGGGCGTCAGATCTTGTTACGGATGGTTATGAGCCACCATGTGGTTGCTGGGATTTGAACTCTGGACCTTTGGAAGAGCAGTCGGGTGCTCTTACCCACTGAGCCATTTCACCAGCCCCCCTCCTGTTACTTTAAATGACTGGGAAGAATGGGCAGTGCTCTCTGATGCAGCCCTGATAAGAATGGGTACATGGCAGATGGACGATTACCCGTCTGTCGCCTGCTTGGCCTTCCCTCTTGCTGCCCAGTGGGTTTACCATGTTGCTGCTGAGTCCTTCCCTGAAGTCACAACCAGTGTTTCCACCATTGGCTGAGTAGCAGATTGGAACTGCTGAGGCAGCTGGCCTGGCCTCCCAAGCAAAGTGACTCCCGGAAGTCAGCTCTCAGGTGTGAGACAGCTGTTGTTACTACTTAAGTGCAAGTTGATTGAATAAATTGTGGTGTGCGTGTGTGTATGTTTGTGTGCATGTATTTGTGTTTTTGTGTGTGTGGTGGGTGTATGGTGTATGTGAGTGTGTTGGTGTGTGTGCATGTGTATATGCATGTATGTGCATGTATTTGCTTGTGTGTGTGGTATATATGTGTGATGTGTGTGTTGTGTGTGTGTTGTGTGGTGTGATGTGTGTGTGGTGCATGTGTGTGCGTGTGTGTGGTGAATATGCATGTGATTGGTGTATGCGTGTATGTGTGTGTGCATGTATTGGTGTATGTGTTTGTATGTGTGTGTGGTGTGTGTGTATGGTGTGTTGAGTGTGCATGTGTGTGATGTATGTGTGTGTATTGTGTGTGTGTATGGTATAATGTGTGTGCATGTGAATATGTTTGTGTGCATGTGTATGGTGTGTGTGTGTGTGTGTGTGTGTGTGTGTGTGGTGTGTCTATATATCCTGCAGGTTTGTCCCTCTAGAGAACCTTGATGCAAACTAAGGACGATCACGGGCCTCAACCTTCAGTTTGCTTCCAACCTGGACACACACACACACACACACACACACACACACAAACCACGTGTGTGTGCCATTTCCAGCTAAATAATTATTACAGAACAAAAAGCTCAAAACTAACAGGGACCCTGGCCCATTATTCATATGGGGAAACTGAGTCTCGGAGAGGAAACAATGGCTATGGAAGTGAGCTCCCATCCCCACATGTGGGCTTCTGACAAAGCCACCATCCACGATGGAGGAGCAAATGGGAGAGGAGAGGGAGTTTGGGGTGTCTCGAGATCCCCATATGGAGGACTCCGCGGTAGTCACCAAGGAAACTGGATCTCTGGGGTGGGGAACCTAGTCCCCTTTGCACAGATGGACTTCTCTCCAGGTTTTGAGTTTGCCTTCCAGAACATGAAATCCCTCCTTCACTCTGCACTCCCCCCCCCCGACCCCCGACCCCTGCTGTGAGTTGTAACTCAGAGTCTTTTCCTGCAGACCCTGACCTTGGAGAATCCAGAACATGAACTTGGCCCCCTCCCCCCAACATCTGACCCCCAAGCTTCCTCTGTGGTGGGGAAGCAGGAAGAGAAATAAATCCTATGAGGGACTTAGGGTCACCGAGGTCACTTGAGAGCTCAGATGGCAGCTGAGTGGATGGATGGTGGGTGAGAGGGGCTTCCTGGCCTGTCAGGGAGGGGTGCCTATGGAGTAGCCAGAAGAAAACCCTCTCTCCTGGGGTGGTCCTCTGGCTACCCCTCCCTGGGTCAGAGCCTGTGGAAGGCCCTGTGCTCTGACACAGCCAAGAGGCTCACCCTATAACTACAAGAAGGGCATGGAGGAGACAGAATTTCCCTGCAAAAGAGAAATAGAGTCCATTAGGGCAATGTCAATCCTTAGATGCTGGCAGAAGCATAGCTAAATACCCCCAAAACAGCTGCTTGTTCACAGGGAGGCTTAGGAGACAGCACCATGAGAAGGTGGAGTCAGATGTTTAAATAAGAATTCAGAGTCAGTCGTGTGGGACACACCTATGATCTTGGCACTCGAGAGCCTGAGGTGAAAGGGTTACTGCAAATTTGAGGCTATCCTGTGCTACATAGTAAAATCTGAGAGCAGCCCAGACTACATCCATCGTGAGACCTCATCTTAAAGCAACAACGGTGTAGACATGATTGAGATCTGAAGGGCTTGCAGACAATAAAGCAGGCTGGTATGCTAGGTGCTAGGGCTGTGACCATGAGGACAGGAAGGACATATCTCATGAGGTGACACGTGAAGTCCAAGAAGAATTTGCCTAGGTACAGAACAGGGGGCAAAGCATTCTGGGAAGAGAGGGTTACAGATGTACAGCCTTGAATCAGACCCTGAAACATTTGCTGGGAGATTTAGAACTGGAGCAGAGAGACAGGAGATGGGCTAGAGGTGGCTCATGGAGGCGGTCAGGGACTCACCACGTAAGGGTGAGGGAAAACAAGGGAGTTAGATGCATGCCTAACAGTGGGATTTAAAGCTGTAGGGCAGTTTGAATAGAGGCATAAAGAGCTCTGATTTATGTCTCCAAATGGCCTGACTGCTGAGTGGAGAGTGGGCTGTAAGAGTTCGGTGGTGCTGGAAGGTGAAATCAGCTCGAGTGGCTGTAGTGCCCAGCTACCAGTGCTGGTGGCAGCTGAGTAGAGACCTGGATTCTGGATTTGGTTTCGAATTCAAGCTGGCAAGCAACGCGGGCAACTGCATATGGACGAGGGTGAAAGAGGCGTGGAAATGACAGCCTTGGTGGCGCTGCCAAGAAGCTGCGAGCTCTCCATTCATCAACTGCCACCACAAGCCGAGGCTTCCTCTGTCAAGGCTGCAGGATACTCGTCCATTCATGGATTCCAGTAGAATGTATTTCTCAAGCTTCTTCAGCCCCGCCCCTTGCAAGCCTTGGTGTATCCTGGCCAGCTCTGTGTGGGCGGGCAGATTTCTGAAAGAGGCGCGGAAAACCCACCTACCTACCTGACTCCGTGGCCTCACGTTCGCATTCCAATGTGAAGGAAGACACTGGGGGCTTGAGGGGCTTGAAAGTCAATGTGTGCTGAGCTGGAGAAGAGTGCAAATCCTACCCATCCCTGAACCTGGGGGGGGGGGGTAGTGGTGCCAGCGGACATCTTTAGTCACTGTGGGCTGTAAAGAATGACAGACAACACAGAGGACTTAGGCATTGTCAAAGGATGGCTACCAGGAGTGCTTGTGCCTGGGACGGACTGTCTTCTGCAAATGCTGTGCTTGGGAGGCTCAGACTGAACAAGCGACTTATACAAGGTCACACAGCAAACAGTGATGCAAACAAAGCCCTGAGTCTCTTACCAGCAGTATGAGTTGGCTCTGCCATCCTACTGATTCATGACAGAGTACCACGAGGCAACTCCCAGTCCCCAGAGTCACCTTACCTCTCCCAGCCCAGCTATGAGCTTCTGTGTCTAAGTCTTTACCCAAACCGTCTCCCGCCCCCAAGGCCCCTCCTGTATTTTCACCTGCAACCCAACTACCATTAAAATCATCACTCAAGGCCGGGCGTGGTGGCGCACGCCTTTAATCCCAGCATTTGGGAGGCAGAGGCAGGCGGATGTCTGAGTTCGAGGCCAGCCTGGTCTACAAAGTGAGTTCCAGGACAGCCAGAGCTACACAGAAAAACCCTGTCTCAAAAAACAAAACAAAACAAAACAAAAACCATCACTCATGCCTACCTTGTTCCCTGGGAACCTTTACAACACCCAGCCAAGGCTCCAGCTACCTTTAGACACCCCTCCCCCAGTGGCTTAGGTACCTAGGTGGGGTCCACAGCATCAGATGGCAGCTCTGAACTGCCCATCCCTGCCCCCCACCCCGGAGTCCCAGCCTGTCATCAGTGATGGATGCTGGGCAGTGGTCCCTTGGAATGGATCCTGGATCTAAAAGCCTCACGCAGCAGCCATCCCGGACAGGAGACTGGGAGGAGTGGGGGGAGAGACACAGGGGTCCCCCAGAGCCCCGGCTCCTTGCCATGAATCAGTAGGCCAGCAGAGCCAATTAGTATAGACAAGAGCTGGGCAATGAATCATGGGTCCATTAGTTCTCTGGCTTGTACCCTCTCTCAAAGTGGGGTCCTGGCCCTGGTGAGGGTGCTGCTTCTCTCTGGATGGACTCTCCTCTTCAGAGCCCCTCCTGCTCTGAACTGCTGAAAAGACCCTCCTCTTACAGAGCAAGCTGCTGCAGCAAGAACAGCATTCTGGGTCATTTGCATATCATTTGTATATGGTTTGCATGGGACACTCCTTGATGTGGACCCTCCCACCTTTCCTGTGGACTCACCTTGCCAGAGTACTGGTTCAACTGGAGGAAACATGGTGTAGAGGTCCCCTTAGCCATGCCTAGGGCAGACCTGGTAGTGCTTGCTTCAGTCTTCCAGGTAGAGAGCTAGGTTTGGCTCCTTAGTGCACCATGAGTCCTGAGTGGGGCTTCAGACAAGGCCCAAGCGCTGACAGAGGGTCTTGTTGGAGGTCAAGTTCATCCCACCCTGGAGTGGGTACATTATCACACCCTGTCGGCTGGCCAGAGCCTGGAGTCCTTGGGGGGGGGAGTCTCAGCTTTGATGTAACCTACTTCAGTCTGGTGGGCATTCAGGCCAGCATGGGCTAGGAAGGGAGTACTTGAGATCTTATGTGACAAATGTTTTCCAAAGCCTCATCTCCCTATGACTCCCTCCTCCTCCCATTTCATAGCCGAGATGAGCAGAGGCTGAGGGACTTGTCCGAGGTCACAGCTCAGACACGGTCTGACTTGAGCTCTTGAGTGGGTGAGTTCCGAGCCACGCAGCCCTCATCCCCTCCTGAACTCAGCATCATTCTTCCAGCCAGCTGTCCCAGGGGACCTCTAACAAGGTGTTGAAATCTGAGTTGGTTATCCAGTGCTCCCAGCTGGCTCTTGGCTCCTCTGCAAAGAGTTAGCTGAAGGCTGCCCAAGCCGGCAACATGGGGATCGGCCATCTCCAGCTCTTCCTTCCCCGTGTGGAACAGGCACGTTGTGAGTGTGTGATTTCGTTGGGCTCCTGCTGCCTCGCCATGTGTTGGCTTGGGCTCTGAACCTCACTTGCTTAGAAGACTCCTACAGCCTCCTACCAGGTCTGGGGCCTCATCACTTCCTGCATCCTTTGCTTCCTATCTTAAGCAGGTTGACCCCTTACTACTTTTAAAGTGAAATATTAAAAGACCCTTAAGGTAGGCCTAGATTTCTAGACGCTGGCTCTTCCCTGTCAGAGTCCAGTGAGCTACCAGCCTCATGGGGTTCCTTGCCTTGCTTAGAATGTACTATAGGCTTTTACCCTTGCTGTTAGCCCTGACGTCCACCCCACCCCACCCCACCCCACCCCCGCCCACCTAGCAAACCATCTTGTCTTTCCATGATCCGTTAAATGGCATCTCCTCTGGGAAGCTGGTCCAGCCCTCCCCGGCAGGATGGATGACACGGTCCAGCCCCGGGCTCAGACTGCTAGGCCAGCATTTTCACACTTCCCAGCAGTTAGCAGCTGGCCCATCCAGCACTTTTGCTAAGAGGCCTGGTACAGGGTCCAGGACATGCTGAACTCTACTTCTGTGACCTGACACATTTATGTTCAAACAAAGGACTTAGGAGAACTAACCTCCCCAGTTGAAACCACCAGAGACACAGGCAGCTCACTAAGCTCTTCCGGAAGTTGGCTGTGATCTCTGTGGCCTCTGGGCTCACATCTGTCTGATCTGGACGTCAGATGGACTGTCACAGGGGTGACTGAGTAGAGTCAGGGGCTCAGACTCTGGACTGAAGTGGGGGGGGGGGAACTAAAAGATGAGTTCCTGTTCTTCCATGGACCTCTGCTTGCTTATGTTTACCTGTTAAATGGAGTGACACAGCCCTTTAGAGATTCCCGGAGCTGTGGGGCTTACATAGAATGGCTTAGGGATTTTGTGGCTGGCACTGTGAAGCCTGCACTGAGTGTAAGTGAAGACTGTTGGGGGCAGACAGGCGCTCTCCCAGGAGGTGTCTCCCCAGAGAATGAGGGATGACTTGGGGAGGGGGTCAGGGTAGACACACTAGGAGGGGGGGACTCTTTCAGAGTCAGTAATTGTGAAAATCAATGGCGCGGCCGGAGGCAGGAGACCTAGGAAAAGCCTGGGGGACTAGACTCCCAGGAAATGGATGGGGGGGCAGGGTACCGTATCTTTTCTGCCTCCTTCCTCAGGGCTCAGCCGGGGGAGGGGGAGAGAGAAATGCAAAGCAAGGGTTTAGCATTAGAATCTTGGGAAGAAGGGCAAGGAGACTTTGGGCCCAACGAAAATGTACGTGTATGCAAATTCAAGAGAATCCCATCGTCTGTGTTTAGCCAGACAAGTCAAGTCGTGGTCCCTAAGACATCCCCTCCCTCCCAAGCCCAGGCTGAAGTTCTGCCTCTGACTCAAGCGTGCTGTGGGCCAAGTAATTCCCACCCTACCTTTAAGCTCTTCTCCACCTGTGAAATGCTGCCTTGTCCTTGAACATCTCTGGGAGTCGCAGCATGCGCAGGCATCCCTTTAGTACCCCCCCCCCCGGTGTCGTGGCAAGTTTATTTCTAAACCCCTCTACTGCCAGGCCCCAGTTCCTTCCATGCCAGCTCTCCCCAGCTTTTCCCCTCCATGTGGCCCCTGCCTTTCTGCTCCATGGCTTCCCACAGTGCAGTCCTCCAGACTCTCTCTAAGGTCCCCAGTTTGGCAACTCAGGGTGGTGGGAGCAGACTGTGGGAGGCCAGGCCAGACCTCCCACCCTTTCTCCTTCCTTGTCATCCAGTGACGCCACCCGAACCCACACCCATCCCACAGGAGGAAAACAACAGACACTGGGGGTCCTGAGGAGGGAAGAGAGACAGATCCTGTGTGGGGTCTGAAGGGGTCCTGGGATGGGGTTTGGGGAGAAGAAGAAGGAGGTAAAACACACCATTACTCTCCAGTAGGAGCTGCTCCTGGAGCTGGAGGTGCCAGTGCTGCCCGGGAGCTGGAAGGCACTTTTGTCTGGCCCACCCCTTTGATCATCCCTGGCCAGCTCCCTAGGAGGCTGTTAACATCCTTCTTTATGAGCTGGGGTTGAGCCAAGCCTCTCACCTCATCTGAGGCTCCCTGGCGGCTGTCTTTGGTCTTCTTATGATGCCGGCAGCGCCTGTACCAGGGACCTGTGGCTCTTTCCACGTGCCAACAACTGGTAAGCGATCCAGTTGACCAGCCAGTTTCTGTTCTCATGTGGTCCTAGGTGGATGACAAGCAGGTAGGGTACTTTTAGCCAACAGTCTAAAGCAGTGGTGCTCAACCTTCCTAATGCTACGACTCTTTAGTACAGTTCCCCATGTTATGGCGACACCCAACCATAAAATTATTTTGTTGCTACTTCATAACTGCAATTTGCTACTGTTATGAATTGTAATATAAATATCTGCTATGCAGGATATCCGATATGCAACCCCTGTAAAAGGGTCATTCGACCCCTGAAAGGGTCATGACCCACAGGTTGAGAGCCATTGGCCTAAAGAGACAAAGAGTCTTGAAATAGTGACCTCAGTGGGCTTCCTGGAAGAGGCAAGGATCTAAGACAGAGAGGACAGAGGATCTAAGGAAAAGGAGGGAGGGAAGTGAACCACGCATGGGATGGAGGTGAGGAGGCAGGCCACCTCAGGAGCAGAAATGATGTCACCCCGGAGCCTCAATTGGTTTGCCTGTACAATGGGCCAACACTTACTTCCCTAGGATCAGCCAGTACATGAAATTAGTTAGAGTTCACACTGCCTTTGCCCTCACTTCCTGTACTGTCTTCCTCTCTGAGAGTCTTCCAAAGGGGCCAGCCCCTTCCTTGGACCTCAGTATCCAGCTGTATCCAGAAACATCTGCCTCTCTTGTAAGAAGTCCCCACAAGGCTCCGGGGGAGGGGGGAGGGAGCAATGGAGGGCAGGGGGGAACAACAACGGATGAAAAGAGCAAGGTGCATCTTCCGACAGCTCTCCCCAAGGCCTTGCTGGACACAGAGGTCCATCGCTGTCTTCCAGCTGCCCTGAAACACACCTGCTTTCCCTCTCAGCCCCTCCGGTGGCCCCTGCTGAGCCTCCCGGATGAGCCTCCGCTTCCTCCCAGCTTTTCTCTCACTGGCTGCCTGGCAATGGATTCTCCAGCCTTGTTTCCAAAATTCTAGCCAAGTTTTGTCCTCCGCCGGAACACCCTGTGTCATTTCTGCACGAAGGCATCTTCTCTCGGGTCACACCGCTACACTTCTTTTTCTTTTGGTTTAGGTTTTGTGAGACAGGGTTTCTCTGTGAGGCCTGGCTGCCCTAGAACGTGCTTTATAGACCAGGCCGGTCTTGAACTCAAAGATCTGCCTGCCTGCCTCTGCCTCGTGAGTACTGGAATCAAAGGCCTGACCCACCAGGCCTAGCTAACTTCTTTGCGTGCTTATCCCTTATCTTTACTAAGGCATCCCATGAAGACTTGAGGGGTCCCTGTAACCCTAGTGAGCCATACTGTCATGGTCCTGGGGTACCCAGAACGCTTTGTCCTATTCTCATGAAGAAGCCTCAGTCCCTGGATATAGAGAGGCCTGCAGAGGGCTGAGGAGACTTCCAGGACAGTGGAGTAAGCAGGTGTCACCCACAACAAAAGGAGATTGTCCTGTGGTCTGACCCCATTCCCTACCGCTTCAAGGGGTAGATCTTGGAATCACAGACTGTCCCCAGGGCTGGGGGACTTCAGGATTCTTGCAATTTTCTCTCTTCCTAACAATGGTCAGTTGAAGAAACTGTGAACAGGCAAAGGACTGACTTCCTTTTTCCAAAATGCTTCTATTCTCAGTATCCAGGTTACGATGTGCAAAATAAGGATTCCTTGAAATGCCCACATCCTGGTGCCTAGAAACTGTGATTGGATACGTGAACCGTGATGAAGTTAAGGGTCTTGAGCCTAGGACCTTGGCCTGAGACTCCCATGGATGCCATACAATAACCATTAGTATCCCAGCCAGGAAAAGGAAGAGGTAAGGCTGGAAGTCACAGAAGCTGACATGGGACTGCTGTGTCAAAGGGCTCCTGAGCCAAGGTGGGCAGGCAAACTCCAGTCAAGCAAGACAAGCAATGGTCTCTCCACATCTCATCTACCACAGACTTCTGACCTGTGAGCTCACCTGAGAAACTGAGTTTCACTGCGCTTGTAACAATTAGTTTTAGCTTCCCTCGATAACTCATTTTTGTGTTTTGTTTTGTTCTCAAGACACGATCTCACTGTGTAGCTCTGACTATCCTGAAACTTACTATGTAGACCTCAAACTCACAGAGATCCATCTGCCTCTGCCTTAGCGCTGAGATTAAAGGCATGAGCTGCTAAGCTCAGCTCATGGCTAAATCTTTTTTTTTTTAAGATTGATTTATTTATTATATGTATATGGGTACACAATAGCTGTATAGATGGTTGTGAGCCATAGTGTGGTTGCTGAGAATTGAACTCAGGACCTTTGCTCGCTCTCGTCCTGCTCACTCTGGCCCAAAGATTTATTTATTAGTATATGTAAGTGCACTGCTGTGTTCTTCAGACACAGCAGAATAGGGCGTCAGGTCTCATTATGTATGGTTGTGAGTCACCATGTGGTTGCTGGGATTTGAACTCCGAACCTTCGGGAGAGTAGTCAGTGCTCTTAACCACTGAGCCATCTCTCCAGCCCCTCATGGCTAATTCTTAACTCATCACTAACCACACAGGCTTTGGAGTGAGAAGCTTTATGGGTCACGTAGGGACCCCATGAGCTTTTCTTCTGCATTCTTTGACCCAGTATTGAGTTCACACCTACTGTGGGACAGGCAGATACCAGGTGACTTGCCCCAGTCGCTGCCTTCAAGGAAGGCAGTGTCCAAGGACCACGGACACTCCCAGTAGGAGCGCCACATAGCAAGGGAGACTTCAAGCTATAAATGGAGTGGCTGCGGCGGCCACAAGGAGATAACTACTGGGCTCCGGGGACAGGAGGAAGGGAGTCCCTTCTGACAGCCTATCTGTGTGACCTTGTTAAGTGTCAGCTTCTGCCTCTGTCCTGTGAAAAGAGCCATCACATCCCCCTGCTAGGTTTCTGGGAATTAAATGATGTTTCTTGTCTGGGTTGCCCGGTACAAGGAAGACTCTCAGAAAACAAGGCAGGCTTTTACAGGAGAGACGAGCTCTGACTTAAAGACCACCTAGGAATGTGATGGATAAATAACCAGGATAAAGCATTTCCTGGCAGAAAAACCAGCTTGGGCAAGGCACTGTGGGCTGAGCTATCCATGACCTTTGTGTGTGTGGGGGGGGAGGTAAAAAATGCAATGAGATTTAGGATCTGAGTCTGAAGTAGCTGAGAGTCAAGGGAGTCTCGCCTGGGGAGGATGCGGAGATCACCAAGGCCTCTTCTGACATCCCAAGATCGTTTTATGCTGAAGTTGAGAGGGAGCCACTGAAGGCTGCTGGAAAACAAAATGATCTGATCAGATCGTAGGTTGGGCAAAAGACCTTTTTCTTAGGTTGATACCAAAAAGAAAAGAGACTTTCAAGGACTGGGGTGGGGGGGGGGGAGGATTCATTCTAATTTACCTTGGTGGGAGATAGGAGCAAAGAGAATCACCTAGAACTCTTGAGGGAAGATCTCCAAGGAGGTCGGGGTAGGAGGCTTCAGGACCACGGCAAGCAAGAGAACAAGACCCAGGGTCCATACGAAGAAATGGAGAACCCAGAGAGGGTCATCGTGGCAGGACCTGGCGCTTGGGTTATTGGATTCCTGGTCCAGTGTTTGCTCCAAAACATCCTGGCAGCCACCACAACTGGAAAGGAATCCACTGAACCTCCTGGTCTGGTGTTTGTTCCAAGGCATCCTGGCAGCCACCATGGCTGGACAGGAATCCACCGAGCCCCTGGCGATGTAGACAGAGCCGGCCTCCTCGGCACCAGCTCTGGAGAGCGTTCTTGTCAGCCTTTCTGAGGACCTGATGGTTGCCTGAGCAGAGCAGAGAAGTGAAAGGAGTTGGGGTTGGGGGCAAAATGATGGTTTATCTCCCCATGACCTGGAGCTGCAGAGTGGGGGAGGGGAGGGGAGGGGAGGGGAAGATGCAGGGAAATGGGGGTTGTAAGGGGAATGGGGTCCTGCCTCCAGCTAGCAGAGCTTCAGCTTCCTCAGTGCAGGGATCCAGACCTTTGCTGGCATAATGGACTGAAAAGTGACCTGGTCACACTGACTGCGCTCCCCGGACATTCCTTCATTTGCCTCCCAAGATCCCCCCAGCGAGCCAGCAGGCTGACTCTGTGCTCCTCTGGAGGACCGGTGCTGAGACCTTCAAGCCCACCTATGAGGGCTAAAGAAGTGCCATCGGACCACATCTCAAACCAGCTAGAGTGCCCATGGGATCAGCTACCCAGAGTCTGCTAGAGCCAGGGAGCACAGCGAGCCAGATATGGCTTCTTTGCTATGGAGAGTCCCTGGTGAGTTTCCCACCCATCCTTTACCATCTCCCACGTGACTACAAGCTCATGAGGACAGAGACCCTGATGGCAAGGCAGGGGCTTTCCTAAGACGCCGGCCAGGATCTCGGACTCCTTAAGTGCCAGTGGGACTCTTCCCAGCTGCACAAGTCTCTCGTAGTGTGTGTCTTGGGGCTCACCAGTGCCAAGAGACGCTCCAGAAGAAACAGTCTGGGGCCAGATAAGGTTGGGAAATGCTCTTTCCTAGAATTCCTTGGGGATTCATACTCTACATGAACATAAGAAAGACTCTGAAATATCCTACAAGACATTATTAGCATGTTGCCAGATTCGATCTCTAACACAGCTCTTCCACACTAAGTTCACCACACACTGCCCCTTCTGAAAGTTACCTGCCAGCAGCGCAAGACCGGGTCCCCACAGAAACACTTTTGGAAACAATACATTGAACGGCGAAGCTGAAGACCGGCTGAGGACAAGATGGACAGCGATGGCGTGCCAAGTGCCTCGTTGAAGAAGTGTTCAGGGTTAAAGTTTACTGTTCATGTATTCATTCATTCATTCATTCATTCATTCATTCATTCATTTTAAATATTTATCATGGCCAGCAGCTAGAAAAGCAATACTGAGTTGAAACAGGCTGGTCTCTGTCTGGTCAGAGCTCATAGTCTGGTGGAGTCATTCATTCATTCATGAATTCATTCATTCATTTTATACAGGATGGCCACTGCTGGCCAGTCACCATGGGTAACCAAGCTCAAGCCCCTGGTATGGTGCCTATAACATGTATCCACTATTATCAGTTGTTTGGTCCTTGTGTTAGTCTGGTGACATCACACACCTAGAAGCCACTATCCCACTGGAAAATGGCTTCCCAATGTTCAGGAAGACGGTATGGAAAGCTCATTGACAATCCACTACTTGTTCTGGCCGCTTGTGGATCCGACAGCCATTTGTGTGCCTGCGTGTTGACTGGTCCTGCTTTTGCTCTGAGCCTCTGGGCCTCCCTCTTCAAGGAAGCCCTCAGCTGTAACCTTCCACACAGCATGGCACACACGGATGTCTAGGATCACCCAACCACACAACCCTGAGACCATCCCTGCTGCTTGAATCTTAAAGGACAAAGCTGCCCCTCCCACCCTGGCCCATGGGCCTTCCTTGGGTGGAGAAGTGCTCAGAGGCCCTGAAAGGATCTGGTCCCCCCCCCTTGGGTACCAGCCAAGCATGTGATTGCCGAAGCCTGGCAGGACCTTGGGAGGGAGCAGAATGAGAATGGCTTTCAAAACCAGTAAGACCAGAGGCTGGACTGGAAAGAGGAAACAAGGGGATCAGTGAATTGGTGCCCACAGTCTCTTTTTCTTCTGGTGACTGGAAACTGACAGTGAGATCCTGGAGGGAGGTGCCATGTAGGGAGGGTGACATCACTCAAGTTGTCAGCTTAGATGCATCCCTGTCACAGAGAGGACTGACCGACACAGCATCCCCTAAAGCTACTCTCAACACTGGCTGCTGCCTCTTCCTTCTCCTTTCCTAGGAAGAATTTCATGCCTCTGCCCTGGCATTCCCTGTGCGTGTCTGACTGTTTCACCTCTCTGAGTGCTGAGCTGGCCCTCCCACAGAGCATGGTTCGTTGTATAGTGGCTGGCTGTAGAGACCCTAATGCAGGCTCAATGTAGAAGCTTCCCTGAAGACCCCCAAGCTGGGATGTCCTATCTCCCTGAACCATGCTTGCTCTCTATGTCCTGAACAGCTTCACAAAGTGTGTACAGTGTGAGTTCCAGACGCGGCACCCTCCACAGACCCTGACTCCTCTTCCATCCCTTGCTCTTGCTTTTGCTGACATCCCCCCAGGCCTGCTGGCAGCAAGCCCTAGGATCTCAGCCACACTGAAGGTGCAGGTGTTCTGTCTTCCCGGTTCTGGAGGGGGATGTATATATGAAAGATTTGGGGTAGAACCATAATGGAACTGGCTGGCTGGAATGGGTGAGCAGCTGCACCAGCTGCTCCCAAACTCCGGGGGAGGGGTCTCCATGAATTCATCTGTGGCCAGGAGAAAGTGGCACGGTTCTCCTTCTCTTCGAGAGGAGTCACATTCCGGGACAACTCGGCAGTCTGCTCTCCTCTTGATGCAAGCCAAGGACTCAAGTCAGCTCTCACCTGGATCTCCGCCTTGGCCCCCTAGTGAGCTCCTCACTTTCTGACCTTGCTGTGCAGACTCTGCTCCTACACTGGGAACCCAACCTAACCCAGAAGAGCTTGTCCAGCCAATTCCCGACCGACCAATCCTCTCTTCACTGGTGCCCCTTCTTCTCCAACTCCAGCCTCATCTTCTCCCAACAGCTTGTACTTTACTCTTGTCTGCTTCAGCATCCTTGAAGACATCATCCCCATCTGCCTGACAGTTCTCCCATCCCCTCTGGTCTCATCTCGCACATTCATTCCTTAGACAAGGCTCCCAGCTTCCCCAATGTGGGTCAGATCTAAGTGTTTACACAGTGTCTTATTTTCTTTGCCCCAGTCCAGGCTGCCATGCTGAACTCCAGCTGTGGACCTATTTGATTGACATCTGCTTGCCACTGAGCTGCAGGCTGTTTATGGGTAGAAGCCAAATTTGTGTTGCTCTCTCAGTGCCCCCAGGCTGGCACAAGTTCTGGCATGCAGAGTTCACTCAGAGAATAAGTGTTCCAATGAGCAAAACTGCTGGAAGGTCACCCAGTTAGGTCTTTGGAGTCTTGGCTCCTGTGGGGAGAGGTTAGCCTCAAGGGACAACTGGAAAAGAGGAATTCCAGCTTTGTCTTAGGCCAGCCATTGGCTACTACTACTCAAAGACAGGGTTTTAGGATAGCCAGCCAGGGCCCCGAATTCCACCATAGCTATCCTGTGGTGAGTCCTTCTAAGTATCTAGGTGCTGGGAGCTCAGTACTTCTTTGCTTTTTTTACTTTGAAATGGTCCTACCCAAACCCATCCTGGAGAGGAGAAGAGAGGTCTTCAGCCCATATTCAGGGGGTGGAGACCATGTGGGAAAGAAGGAGAGGAGAGAGGGGAAGACAACATCTTTGAGAAACTCAAGGTGGAAAGAAGGCTTGTGGAAGGCAGGGTGTTGCCTGGGATGTTGGGGGGGTTATAGACAGCCCCATTTTTCAGCTCTGGAAAAGGAAGATGAAAAGGAAAGGATGCCTATTGTCCAGACCCAGCCAGACTGGTTCCTCAGAGCAATCCCAGGGGACTTTTTGGAGTAGAGGAACTTTATAGAAGTCTCAAGTGGACTGGAAGGGGCATGGGGGGAGAGAGAACCACATTTAAGAGCGGCTGAGAAACAGGAGGCAAAGAAAGACAATGTGACCAGGGTGAGAATGAGTAGGAGGCAGGCAGGACTTACCCTGCACGCTAACGTGTCTGGCTGAGGTCACTCAGCTCAGCACCCTCTAGACCAGTGCTCCTGTGGTGACCCTCCAACCGCAAAATCATTTTCACTGCTGCTTCATTGCTGTGACTCTGCTACTGTTATGAATCATAATGTAGATATCTGTGTTTTCTGGCGGTCTTGGGTGACCCCTGTGAAAGGGTCATTCCACCCGTGAAAAGGGTCATTTGACCCCCCAAGGGGTCGCGACCCACAGTGAGAACCACTGCTTTAGGGCCTCCTGCTCACTTAAAGAAACTGTGGTCATCCTCCCTGTTCCCATTTCCAGCATCACTGTCACCCCACCCCTGGAGCCCATGGGGTCTCCATGCACCTGAGGCCATCTCCTCTGCCTAGAAAGGGCTTCCTTACAGAACCGCAGCTCTCTCCTTGCCTCCTGGAGACTCTGCTTTGTGAAACCCCTGTTTCTGCCATGTAATTTCGCATGTCAGCGATTCCATCTCTCCCCATTCCCTTTGCCCAGCTGGCCTTTCTGCCACAGAAGCACCTTCTAGAACGTTCTATCACTCCCTCAAGAAAGAAGTGGGCGATGTCAGCAGGCATGCCATCAGCACTCCGGACAGAACCCGGCCCACTGCGGGTGCTCAGCCACTAAGGGTAAAGGACAGAAGGTAGCTGGGAGCCTGCGACTGGAGAGGAACATCACCACTTTCCAGCAGGTTCCTTGCTCAGCTGGGAGGAAACAGACTCACAGGCATGGTAACCCAAAGTCTGACCCATACGCCAGGAACACAGTTGGCTCCCTTGGCTGTCTCTTCAGTTGAGGCTCACCCTCCTCCCTTCCTCCCTCTTTCCCTCTGGAGTCCTCCTAGGGTGAGGGTGCTCCCAGCATCTGGCATCCATCAGCCCCTTCCAGAAGTCCTCGTGAAACAAAGGGGGAGGGGGTGTGTGGGACTAAAGCGATCCCAGATTGGGGCAGGCCAAGCATGCCTGTGTGCTGCCCCTGTCCCAGAGTCTCTCCCACCCCAGCCCTGCCCAGAGCTTCCCATCTACTGCTCTCCCCTCCCCTCTTTCCTCTGGCCTGGGGGAGGTTGTGGCCAGCCACGTAGGACTGCTGGCTCCAGATGTGAGGGATAAGGAGGGGAGCTGGCAGGAGGGATCGGGCAAGCAAATGGGACCTGACAGGGGCCGGGCACCTCAGGCAAAGAATGTAAATAAAAAATCAGTAAATATTTAGGGGAAATGGAGCGGGAAGTGGGAGAAGGCGGTGGGGAGGGGAATGTGTTAGATTTCCAACAACATCTGGAGGGCAGTCCCCTCCCCTACCTTCTCCACACTCGGTCCCACCCATGAGGACTTTCAGTTCAGTGTGGTGGCTCTTGGGAAGGCTGGCTATCGGACTTGAGGTGTTTGCCATCATTAAAGCACCCCACCCCACAAGGCCTTGCTGGATCTAGGTAATGAGGTTCTCAGATGGAAACAAGGGGTCCCTGCCCTTAGAAACTTCTTAGAGAAAAGCCGTTGGCAACACCTAAGCAGGGCCTTGACAGAGGGCTGGATGGGACACCTGTGAGCAAGGTGGGTGAGGGAGAAGATGAAGTAGGCACAGAAAGCGGAAGTGGTGGGCAAGGGATGGGCAGGCCTGTGGCAGTCTCAGGCCCACACCCCTCTCCCACCATCTCACCCCAAGGAGGTTCCACTCTTTTAGGAGAGTGCATCTGAAGGGCCCTCTCATGTGTCTCTCAGGGACTGGAAGGATAGGAAGGCTCTACCCCCAGGCCAATGCTGTAAACAAAGAAAAGCAGCAAGCAGAGAGGCCCCTGCACCCCTGCACCCCTGCACCCCCACTATTGGGCGGTGTGTGCTCACTGTCCAGATTGAGGTTAGACCCAGTTAGAGCCCCCAGTGGTCTTCCGGCTTTTCTCATGTCTTATCCTGATGGAATGGTGGCTTCCCTCGGCTGGGCCTCCCAGAATCCAGGCTGTACTGTGTAGAGCAGGACTCTACAGAGGGTCACAGGCCTACAGTGTCATCTCTGCCTCCTGCTTCCAGGCCAGAGAACAACCGGCCTTTTGTCCAACAGAGGATGCCCAAGGGGTGAGGTCACCCCCAACATGGCCCTCTTTGTCCCCTAACCAGTGAAACATCAAGGCTGAGTCCGGGCTGTCTGCCTGCGTTCTCTGTCCTCCAGGCCTGGCTACCTCCCATGGGCTTCCTCCGGGTCACAGGGAGATACTGTCAAAGGGAGGGTAGCTACTGTGGCAGGTACCGGGGGAGATGAAGCGAGTACAGATAGAGCCAGGGTGGGGCTGAGAAATAGTCCCCAGTGAGTGGCCAGCAGCTCTTCCTCACAGGAGCTCCAGGCACAAATGTGGCTGGGCCAAAAAAGTGCCTCAGAACTCAAAAGGAAAAAGCAAAGGGTCTGGGAACAGAGGTTCTGGGGGTTGCTCTAACTTTAGACCAAGGGATCCTCAGAAAACTGGTGAACCCCAGTTATACCAGAGAGAGAAGAGCTTTAAACAGATCTCCAAGGTCCCTTCCTGCAGAGGCTGTGGGGCCTAACTGAACAGAGAGGCCCTGGAGTGGAAGGATGAGGCCTAGAGAAAAAGCCAGAGCCAGATCTTCTAAATGCAGTGAGATGTCCCCAGATGAGCTGTGGGACGTCATTCCACCCTTCCTCAAGCTTAGTGCCAGGGTAGGTTTACCAATCTGGATCAGTCACCTGGGCAAAGAAATGCTGAAGTTTACCAAGAGACAGAAGGCCAGGGGTTAAGGCCAGGGGTCGAGGATCCTAGTCACCCAGTGGGACACCGAAAGACCCAGAAGGACCGGAAGTGGCTCCCTGAGGCCTGCAGCTACTGGAAAAGCTGCCTCTGGGGAGAGAGCATGTCCCTGTGTGGCTCTGACTGGCTGTCCATGCCATTGAAAGGATTTACTGCTGTCCAAAGACCTAGGGGGCCTGCGGAGGGTTGGGTCTGCCCAAGGAGCTGAATGGATCAAGGAAAGTCAGAGAGGATGATGGGGACATGGGTTAGTGACAGGGCATGATCTGACCAGGTCATCCTCTAGCTGTGGATTCTCAGGCTGCAGTGTCTTCTGTCCCCTTCTGTCTCCTGCCTACCCCCCACCCCATCCTGTTCATTCTGGACCAGGCTCCACCCCATCTGGGTAGAATGTTATGGGAGCCGAGAATAGCCTTTGCTGGGGTCAAGGATGGGAGGGACACTGGGGACTAATTGCCCTAAATAAATGAGCAATTAAGGCTGTTAGAAGAAATAGCTAGAAGCCCCCACCACCACCCTGAATTATCACCATGGCAACCACAGCCAGCTCCTCCCCAGAAACGACTGAGCCACTCGTTTGGCCCCACGTAACTGTCATTCAGACTGAAGGTTGGCCAGAATGGCCTCTTTCTGGAGAACCAGAAAGAGTAGAGGAAAAGACGGCATGGAAGGGAGGCAGAGGGATGACTGGGATGATCTGCTGCTTAAGACTGGCTCGGAGTCAGACTGTGGAGCAAAAGGGAATAAGTATAGCCTCCGTGGCCTCATGGCTACGGCCTCCAGTCCCAACAGCACCACAGCCAGTGTGGCGGGGCTTTGGGAGTGGATGTTGCCAGGAGTAGACCTTGCCAGGTCCCCATCTCCTCTCAGCACCTCACCCCACCCCCTACACTTCCTGTAATGGCGTCTCCAATGGGGAGCCCATTAGTCCTTCTCAGGGTAGCGCCTAAGTACTGTGGCTGATAAATATAACATGAGCCCATCGATTAGAACCCTCCTAGTCCTGCACAGCTTGACTCCCTAATGGCTCCCCCTCCCCTCAGCCAAGACTCCCACCCACCCCCCACCCAGGACCGTTTTTTTTTTTTTTTCCTGGCTTACTTGGAACGTGGGGGCAGCTATTACTGGAGCAGAGGTAAGGAGACGTGGGCAATCCCCCCAGGGCCCAGTCAGAAAGGCCTTCTGCTTCAAGACCTACTTGGGCAAGTCTGGATTGCAAGGTGACCTGTCAGGCCCTCCTCTGTCAGTCAGGGAACCAGAGTCCCTGGCTGTCCCAGCTCACAGAGAACCTCTGCCTCTATGAGGTGCAGAAGTCAAAGGGGCCCCACCAATCAAGCCTCTGAGGGCTCTTCCGGTTACTCTTAGAGAAGTCTGCAGGACCACCAACTTTGACCTTGTCACCATACCCTTTTGGAACCCTGGGCATAGGCTAGACTTTGCTGTACCTGTCGAAACCCATTAAGCCTTCCTGCCTTCCCCCGACTTCCCCCAACTCTGACACTGACGTTTCTGTCTTGCTTCAGTCGACTGTGGGATACCACACTTATCGGATTAGAGTCCCAGAGGAGAAGGGGGGACCATCTGCCTCATGGTGGGGTCTACAAGGCATGAACTGTCTTCCAAAGTCAAGCAGGGAAGTTCCGTGGGTGGGACCTGGCCCCTATAAGGTAATCAAACCAATAGACCTCTGGTTAGCCACCAGTGCTGGGAGCTGAGGCCCCGCTGCACCCCTCCCTGCAGTGTGCAGTGTGCCCTCTTGCCACTGGAGCCCACTGCTGGAGACAGCTGCAGGGAAGGGCTTTGACAGAGAAGTCAACAATAGCTCTTGCCTGGGTGCCAGAGGGGGCTTAGTGGGTGGATGGTGGCCTAGGCCCGGGAGGGGGCTGTGGTTTTATAACACTGTGGCTCTGGGTGGAGGCTGCCCACAGAATCCTCTAACAGGAAGGCTGAGCCAGGCTGGCTGCAGCCAGGAAGTTAATCCTTAATGTGCCTCTGGCCTGATGCTATGCAAACTCACCACTTAAACAGGTCGGGTGGGGACCAGCCACAGAGCTTACATTCCTCCGGGTGGGGCTTGGTGCCATGGCAAGTTGTGTACCAAGGATGCTGTGGGGTTGTGTGTGCTACAGGGATGGCTGTCTGCTGGAGAAGCTTGCTATAAGAGGGTGGGTATGCAAGAGGCCATGCGTGGGTCTGGCCCGTTCTCTCTTGTGTGTCCCACCCTGACCCTGTGCCTCCCTTAAACTTCTAGTAGGCACCCCAAAGATGTGGGCTTTGTGTGTGTGGCGTGTGTACACACGTGCATGGGGTATGCATGCGTGTGCATCAGGCTTAGGGTCAATACCAGAGCTCTCCCTCAGTCACTCTTTATCTTTTTTTTTTTTTTTTTTTTTTAATTTTTTATTTATTTTTTGTATGTGTGTACATTGTTGTTGTACGGACCCTTCATGTGGTTGTTGGAAATTGAATTTTAGGACCTCTGCTTGCTCCAGTCAGCCCCGCTCACTCTGGTCAACTCCTCCCACT
>NC_034603.1:63063255-63071073 GCF_900095145.1 Mus pahari
ACCAGGCTGGCCTCGAACCCAGAAATCTGCCTGCCTCTACCTCCACGCCCGGCTTAAAATAATATTTTTTATTAATTCTCTGAGCATTTCATTCGGGTATACGGTGTGCTTTGATTGTATTTACCTCGACTCCTCTTGGTTCCTCCCCCATCTACCCTCTCCCCCCCTCCCTTCCTGATGTTGTGTGTGTATGTGGGGTGTGTGTGTGTAGAGGTAGTGGAGGTACAGTATTCTGAGACAGTTTCTCAGTGTGGCCCTGGTTGTCATGGAACTTGCTCTGTAGAGTAGGCTTGCCTAGAACTCAGAGATCCACCTGCCTCCAGGGGCTGGGATTAAAGCTGTGCACCGCCATGCCTGACTTGTCTTCCCTTCCCCTTCCCCCGTTCCTTCCCCTCATCCCTCTGCTTATGTCTGGTGAGGCTGGGAAAGGCTGGCTAAGAGAGCATCCAGCATCTCTCCAGTAGCATCAAGACTTTCCTCTTGTGACCTTATTTAACCTGACTTCCCCCTCAAAGGCCCCTTGGCTAACCTGGTCAGGTTGTAGGTCAGGGTTTTAAGGGTTCAACTGCAGCACCAGACCGACTCCGTCCTTTCTGTATTGCACCTAAGCCGTAAGGATGAGCTACCTGAAATTCCCCTTTCAAGCAAACTGACCCCTGTCCTTTCCCCACCCCACCCCCACTCCTTCCTCTCTTGCCCCCAGCTCTCTTCCATTGCTAGAATTCTCTGGTGGGTCCGGAGCATCCAGAGGCCTCAATAGCCTGAATTCAGCCCCCAGCCCGGGATATATTTAGCTGAGAACTTCAGACACTAGACAAAGCCACTTCCAAGGGTCTGGTGGGAACCAAGTTGGGGGTGGGGGTTGCCCTTCCTGTTGCTTCCCCTTCCTGATACGGGGACCCCTCGGTTGCCCTTGTAGAGTTACTAGGAATGCCATTCTCAGGGCAAGGGCCTGAATGTGGGTGAATTGCTCTCTATTTCTAGACCATCTGCTAAGAAGGTCTGCCCCTGCCTGAATGGGCACATTCTGGAGTTTTCTTTCATATATTCACTAACTACCCAGTCTGGTAACCAAGGGAGCTTTGAAAGAGATTTAACTGGTCTTGGGTGAGACTCTGGTATCCATCTATCTGTATGACCATATGTATGTCTATTCACCTACCTACCCATCCATCTGTCCAGTTTCTCTTGTTTGTCTCTCTGTCTTCTCTCTCTCTTCTTCCTTCCTTCCTTTCTCTTCCCCCTTTTCTCTCTGTCTCCTTTCTTTGAAAAGCCTGCATTGACTGTGTACTACAGATAGTTGTAGGATCCTGGGCCCACAGGCAGAAGCACAAGGGGGGGGGGGGCTTGCTGGAATCTTAGGTCCTGCCCAGCCAGCCGTGGGATCAGAATCTATCAAGAATCTATCTCAACAAGCTTCCCCCAGGGGATTCCCATGTAAACTACAGTTTAAGAATCACTATTCTAGAGCTGGGCGTGGTGGTGCACACCACCCACTTAATCCCAGCACTTGGAAGGCAGAGGCAGGCAGATTTCTGAGTTCGAGGCCAGCCTGGTCCACAAAGTGAGTTCCAGGACAGCCAGGGCTATACAGAGAAACCTTGTCTCGAAAATCAATCAAACAAACAAACAAACAAACAAACAAACAAAAGAATCACTATTCTAGAGCTGAAGAGATGACCCAGCTGAGGTCTTGAGTTCAATTCCTAGCAACCACAGGCTGGCTCACAACCATCCCTATGTGATCTGATGCCCTCTTCTGGCATGCACATAGAGTATTTGTATACATAAAATAAATAAATTTTATTTGAAAGAAAAAAGCAATCACTATTCAAGGGTCTTCCATTGTAGTGGACAGAAGTCCAGACCTAGACTTCCCACAGGCTGGTCAGGAAGCCAACTGTCCCCCCCCACCCCCCCCCACTACCCTGTAACACAACCAAGGGTCCTGGTTTATTTTTTTCAGTTTCTTTTTATTTGTGTTGGAGGCACTTGTGTCACCGCCAGAGGGTGACTTGTGGAGTCAGTTTTCCCTCTTCCTTTCTGTGAGTTTCAGGGATTAAACTCAGGACTTCAGGCTTGCCCAACAAGGATCTAACACTGAGCCATTCCACAGGCCCAAGGGCTCTGACTTCTTAAGACCCCATTATGCTTGCCCCCACTACTCAGTCCAGATGTGGGTGCAGGGTCATATCTAGGTCCCTGCGTACGTTCACACGCGTTCAGTTCTCAGTCCCTGTCTCCAAACGGGCACATCCACACTCATCACAGAGAAGTCTGATAGGTGTCTTGGGTGCATAACTGGACTCTTCCTGTCGGCTCCAGCTCAGCTCCACCCAGAGCTGTCCACTGCTCTTCATCAGCTTCTCCATCACCTCTGCCACCCTCCATGGAATCTCAAGAGCTGCTGACATCCTTTTAGACTTCTGGGATGTCTTAGCCTACGGTTTTCAGTCCTCCCCAGCTCTTTTCTGGTTACCCATTGTCTCTAACAACATACAAAGTTCTCAGAGGAGCACGGAGGCCCTGCTCTGCATAACCTCACTCAGATCTCTCTGCCTGCCCCACTCCTGGTACCAAAGCCAGACTCAGCCTCTCGTGCTCCCCTGGGATTTCCCCCTCCCTGTCCTCTATGCTTCATCACTCTCCTTTGTTGCTCCCTCAGCTGGGGATGTGTTCACACCTTCCTTTCCTGCATGCTAAAGATAAAGTCCTTCTCCCTGAGATGCCTCTGGCTCTGTGAATGTCCCCATGGCTATGTTTATATGAATCTCTGCTGCTTTGACATGGTGCATTGTGTCTGATGGCATCTGTCCCCTTAGAAGTCTACTCAAGCAGAATGGCTTGACTTGCTCCTCTTTGGATTCTGACAGTCGTAGCCCTGCACCTGCTAAGGCGTTGAAGCCTTAATGACAGCTAACATTGCTGCCAAAATACTTTTTCTCATAAGGCACCACATAAGTCATTCTCTATGTGATGTAGCACGTGTTCCCCACAGTGCTACAGGATAGAGTCTTTCCTTATCCTCTGTTTATGAGTGCCTAGAACTCAGAGAAGCAAAGCAACTTTCCCGAGGTCACACAGTGAATGGTGGCAGAGCTGGGACTTGAACTCAGTCCGTGAAGTTCCAGAGCTCATGTTCTCTGCACATGATGCAGAGGTGCAGATCCATCTTTTTGGATGGATGATGGGGTAAATGGACGAGCGACTGCATAACCTTTCCACAGGAGCTGCCTA
This sequence comes from Mus pahari, assembly GCF_900095145.1. Taxonomy (NCBI): domain Eukaryota; kingdom Metazoa; phylum Chordata; class Mammalia; order Rodentia; family Muridae; genus Mus; species Mus pahari. Next base: position 63,066,493 of record NC_034603.1, read on the forward strand.
TTCACCTCTTCACCAGCATACTCTTCTACTCTTCTTCGTTGTGATTAATCCCGTCTTCCTCTCCTCCTCGCCACAGTCATCAGCGCCCACCATTAGGAGCTAAGCATCTGATTTCCCCAGCCCTGAGTGGAGACCACACTGTATTTGGGAGGAGAGAACCAGATGACTCCCTGTTCAGGCCTTCATCTTCATCTTCATCTTCCCAGAAGGTGGGGAGTGGCTGCACCTATGGATCTTGATTTCCACTAGAAGATAGGGTGTTGAGAGGTGCTGGAATCCTTTTCCCCACACTCTGTGAAGCTGAGTGAAGTCTTCCTTAATTTGGGATGAATATAGGAATTGTTCCTGAAGGGCAAGCAAAACAGGGAGAGAGGCCTGAGGTGTCCCAGAACAGCTACTGAGAGTACTAGACGGCGTCTGAGGCCTAGGGCCTGTCTGCAGGGCCTCACAAGCTCCAGCAAGCTCTCCGAAGATGGTTGTCAGACTCACCTCATCCAGCAGCACCCACAAGGGACCTCTATCAAACCCCAGCCTCATGCCTCCCTCCTGGTCCCTGAGGCAGACCCAGGTTGGCATCACTTTCTAAGTGGGCACCAAAACATACAGAAACTTCAAGAGGGGGCCTTTGCCCGAAACCAGCTACAAGTGGCCCTTGGGTCAGAGCTGGAGGCCAGGGGGCCCATGCTCTGCCCAGACTCTTCCTCCCTCTCTGCTCCCTGAGGAATGTGTCTTCAGAGCTTCGCCAGCTGAGCAGCTGGCTCTGGTTCACAGAGGGGCTGTGTCCTGACCCCAGGGCTCCTCTGAAGCTCCCATTGTCAGGCATGGTGTAAAGGCAAGCTGGGAACTGTTGTGGTAATGTCTTACCCCAATAAGCCCATATAAAAAGCACACAGGGGCAGGAAGGGCAGGGGCACACTGGGAGGATGGGACTGTGGAATACCTGTGCCTTTTTTTTTTTTTAATTTCATTCAGCTCTGAGCCTCTGTTGACCAGAAGGAGAGGTCTCCAGGAAATGGGACAGAAGTCCTAGGGACATCTTCTACATTTGCCTGCCTTGAACCAACCTTTTCCCCACAGCAGGGCAGGTGGACAAGAAAGAATTCAGAAAACAAAATCCCAGCACTCGGGAGGCAGAGGCAGGCGGATTTCTGAGTTCAAGGACAGCCTGGTCGACAAAGTGAGTTCCAGGACAGCCAGGGCTATACAGAGAAACCCTGTCTCGATAAAACAAACAAACAAACAAAAACAAACAAAAAAACCCAGATGACTAAAGTACTGTAAGTTGATGGTATGGCCTCCAGGGGCCCCTGGATGATCCCAACTTGAGAAGAGCTTTGCTGGGGCTGAAGAGATGGCTCAATCTTTAAAGGCTAGGCTCACAACCATAAAATATAAGAGAAGAGTTTTGCCAGGGAGCACAGGGGAAGAGCCCAATCACCAGGGGCCTGGCATGGTGTCCTAGACTTGGTGACTGTCATAGCCCACCTTTATTTAGGTCCAGAGAGTGTCATTTCATGGGAGGCTTGATGGTCTACTTAGGTTTACACAGGAGAGAGGGCTTGTGCTCCAAAGAGCATGAAACCAGGACATTGGGAAATGTATGGGAAAGATTACGGTAGAAGGAGCAGCCTTTACCCCCAACACCTGCAAGGGACCCTGTGGTCTCTAAAACACGGCTGAAAACCCCCAAAGCCCCCAAAACCTTCTCTCTTAGTTTGGTCTCCAGCCCCTACTTCTTGCTTCTTTAGTCTTAGGCACACTTAAGAGTCCAAAGCTCATCTGCCCACTGCTCCCGACTTTCAGCTGTTCTTCCTGAGGCCCCTTCCTGGCATAGCGGGGGTGGGGTGGGGTGAGGGAGGACGCTTGGTTCCCCACCCCCCACCATGGGGCACCAGGCCAGCACTGCTGGAGGAAATAAAGGCCTGAAAGGAAAACACAAGATGTCACTGATGGTTTTGATGAAAGCTGCAGGCCTTGCTTGTCTCACCACACATTGTGCTCTTCCCCAGCAATCTTCCCGGAGCCCCCAACAGTGGGGAGTGCCTTGTCTGGACCAGTCTTAGAGCTGTCACTCACCCGCCTGGCTCTCCCAGCAAAACTCTTCTCAAGTTGGGGACATCCGGGGGCCCCTGGAGCCCAACATCGTTGTTGTCCGTGAGAGTAAGGTAAGTATCTGAGCAGGCGAACACTGCAGCACACAGGCTCACAGCAATGGATCAGGGATTCGTCAATCCAGTGCTGCAAGCCTGAAGTGACAGAGGAGGCCACTCAACCATAACCAAGGGATTGAGGATGCTTGCTGTCCAGCATGGAGAATAAGACCTACCCTAGAGCAGCCTAGGGAAATGTGTGAGACACATTGGGGACCTCCTGGGGCGAGGCGGACGGCTTACCCTCCAGGGAGGCTCTGATACAGCTGCCAACTGTACTCCAGCATACTGGAGGGGCGTTTACAGAATCCAGGCTAACTTTCTGGAGGAAGTAGGGTTGTTCTGGGATTAGAAGGACAGGTAGAAGAGAGGTTTGGGGAGATGGCTCGGAGGGGTAAGAGTTCTTGCTGCATAAGCATGAGGATGTGAGTTCAAATCCAAGCCCCCACCTAAAAAGATAGGATGCTGGTGCTGACATCCACGTGTAAACCCAGCACTGCGGGAAGGTCGGGGACAAGAGGACCACTGGGGCTATCTGGGTATGCAATGACAGCTGTGTCTATGATAAGAACCTGCATGGCTGAGTCTCAAAAAGTGGAGAGATGGATGAGCTGCCTGCTTCACCCCTAGCAGGATTAGCAAGGGAAGAGGTAACCTCTGTAGCTGACTTATGCCATCTTTACCCACAGTCTGATAGAATCGTCCTGGGGTGGGTGGGTGGGGTGGGAGGGCGGGGGGTGGGCAGGATGAGTACACTGCCCTTCAACATCACAGGTTCTGGAGTGGGGGGAGTCTTACATAACTTGCTCATTCCTCTTCTCAGCCCCCAGCCCAGAGGCATCAGCTGTCTCTATGCCCTGCAGTCCCTGCTCCTCCCCTCGGCAATCCTCATTTCCCCCAAGCAGAACAGATTGTGTGTGTCCCCCAACTCAACAACCTTCCGTAGCTCCCTCCTGCTGCCTGAAGGATGAGACTCCTTAGTCTGGCACCCAAAGCTAGCTCTCCGTTCAGCAGCCCCTTCCCACCACACACATTGACAGACGCTGGAGTGGCACTGCAGAGTCAACCTTCGGAACTCCTGACAGCCTCTAGAAGGGGACTGCTTATTCCTGTCTAGAACATCTCCTTTTCCTTTTCTGAGAGCTAAATCCTCTACAGCCTTTAATACCAGAAGGCCACCTCCTCCAGGGAGCCCTTCCAGATTCTCCTCCTCAGCAGGGGCTGCGGTTCATGGCTGCCAATTTAACTTAAAATAAACAATTATTATTTGTATATGTGTGCCTGGCCTGAGTGGGGACCTGCGTGTGGAAGTCAGAGGATAACTTTGTGGAGTTGGTTCTCTCACCTTTATGCGGGTTCGGGTAATCAAATCCAGGTCGCCGGCCTTGAGAGCCCGTGCCTTGGCCCACTCTTGGCTAGTATTTTTTGGTAACTAGGTGTGGAATATCAATGAAAGCTGGGGGCCACAGTAGGCTGATGCCAAGGCCTCCTGGAGGCCGCCCATCCTCAAGGCTGACATTGTTGCTGTAGATCACAGCATCCCTGGAAGAGAGAGTAGGGTGGGGTCACAGAAGCCTCTACAGAGCCTGGCACAGATGGATGCCAGCAGCCCCGGATAGAACCCAGGCACTGAGTTGGCATGGCTCTGCTGCCGGAGATGAGGGTGAGACAAACAGCAATTAGTGGAGCCCGGGCTTGGGCTCTTAAGGCTAATTACCAATTAGATGGGGCTGGGCGATTAGCAACATGAAAGAGACAGTCAGCAAATAGTCACTGCCTGGCAAAGCGGAAGGTGGGGGGTGGCCAGTGGCTGGGTCTCCTAGTGGTTAGTACGGTTCAAGAGCCAGCAAGGATCCCCCACCCCACCCTGAGTCCTCAAGGGCAGATTCCTAGTCTTCTTGGTCCCCAGGATTAGCTGCAGACTGGAGCTGGGTGGCCTGGCTTGCTGATGGCTCTGGGGTGGTAGCAGCCAGTACTTTGCCACACTTGGCCAGGTGATCTCTGCAGGACAGAGCCTTTAGGAGCCTTCATGGCAGCCGCCCAATCGGCCAATCGGATGCATTTGTGTCTGGAAGGGTGCCGGCAAGGCTGGAGGGATGGAGGGAGGGAGGGAGGGAGCGAGGGAAGGAGAGAGGCCAAGGCTGATGGCTTCCTTCCTCCCTGCTCCTGGCTCAGCACTTCTTTACTCTTGCTCTCCCCCCTCCCCCACCCTTCACCACCACCCCCTCTCCTGCTATCTCCTCTCCTCTCCCTCCCTCCTGCTATCTCCTCTCCTCTCCCCCCTTCTCCTGTGTCTCTCTCTTCCCTCCCATCTTTTGACTGCTTACTTTGCTGGTTTTCCTGTCCCAGGCTCTTGCTCTGTGGGTCTCTCTGTCTCCTTTCTTGAATCCCATGGTCCCTGCTGTCACTTGGGGTGGGAAATAGGCTGCAA
>NC_034603.1:63071646-63092787 GCF_900095145.1 Mus pahari
GGAGGAGGAGGAGGAGGAGGAGGAGGCCTCAGACCAGAAGACAAGTGGGCGTGGCCTAAAGAGCTTGGCTGCATCTCCTTGTCTTGGCAGCTTTGACCATAAATGTGCTACACAGGAGATCAAAGCATGCTGGGCTCCTGCCCCAGTGTCAGTGGGGTTGCAGGGACTCCCCAGGGGGCCCCTAGGGACAGGTGTCACACCCCCAGCTTCCCCTCCAAGTGGCTGCGCTGGAGTCCTCCCAGCCATGATGGGGAGAGTGACCTGGCATAGGGAAAGGGAAGAGGAGCATCTGCCAGTAGGAATGTGGACGGAGAGGAAGGGCCATCTCCAGGGCTGGAGACGGGAGTGCTGGGGCCCCTGTTGGGGCTTTTAGCTCTGTGTGCTTTGTACTGCCACCCCTACAGTGGGTGCTTTCCTGGGCCCAAGCCCTGCTGTGGTTAGAAGACTATGACCAAGCCAGTGGTCTTCTGGCCTCTGAACTCACCCCTCAGCTATGCCCCCCAGACAATGGGGTTCTTTCTGCACAAGATGGGCACGAGGGGACCCGTCATGGACTTGTGACCTGAGGGACAGGCCTGCCCCAGGCCATGGTTAGCCTTGCTCACACTTGTGGTCACTAGCTGGCCTTAGGCCAGGGTGGACTAAGGAGAACGTGGAGCTCTCCTCGCTCTCTGGCAAGCCAATGCCCGGGATTCCAGTTGGCATGAGAGGGCCCTACCGGGCATAGCTGGAGCCTAAAGGCACAGGCCAGGGCTAACCTGTTTCTGACGCCACCGCCAACACTAGGTGCCTAATGAACAGACACCCAGAACAGGGCTGAAAGGAGAGAGAGGGGGGGGGGGGACTGGGCTTGAGGAAGGAGCGCTTCAGAACATACCCTTACTGATCCCTCAGGAAGAAGGTTCAGTCTAAGGAAAAGGTGCTTGCGAAACAGATGCCCAAAAAACTCAGAGGCAGGGGGCAAAAGCAAAAGACAGAGGGGCCGTTATTGAGGATAAAGGCTCAGAGAAAAAGCCCATTTCATCAAGAGCCGATCAGAAGGCTTCCAAAGGGACTTGGGGTGGAGGTGAGGGATCGGAGGGGGATTGCTCTGGCGGGCATGGCGTGGATCTGGAAAGGGGCTTACCCGAGAGGGAATGTGCACAAAAGAGCCCAGAGAGGCCAATCACAGCTGTAACCTAGCACAGCACAGGGTGGGGGAGGCCCAGGTTTCTGTCTGGAGCTCAAAGCCCTGTCCTGCCCTCTTAGAGGTTCTCTTGCAGCCCACACCCTTGGGCAGTGGAGAAATGGGGGGGGGGCAGGAAGCGCGGTTCCAGCCGCCCCTCGGCCGCGGTGGCCGGACAGCTGTTCTGCGCAGCTGCTGGGGGCTCTGGGGGCTGCGGCGGATTTGATTTGATTCAGGCCCCAAAATAGCTAGTGTAGCAGGAAGCGGCCCCTTCCCCCATCCCCTCCAGGACACTCCATGGGGGGGGGGGGCTGCGTTGACACCTTAGAGGTTCTACCCCATCCACGCCCCTGATCTCCCGAACCCCGGTCCTTTGTCCCCCCCCCCTCCCCGCTCAGCCCGCAGCGCTTCACCTGCGGCTGCTGAGCTCCCTGCTGCCCTGCTTCACACCCCTTCCTCCAGGAAGCCCGCCTGGTCCGGCTGCCAGCTCTGGCTCTGCCCACACACGATCCCAGCTCCACCCACAGCCCTGAGCATCGCAGCCGGGGGCCTGTGGCCAGGCACGGGCGGGTTGCGGAGGGCACACAAAGACGCGGGCTGCCCCGGCCTTTGATGAGTAATGGCTATTCCCTGGAGCCACGATTCCACTCGGCTGCTTCGGCGCCCCCCTGCCCCTCCCCACTCCAGCTCCTCAAATAAGACTCGTTTTTGTTCGCAGGACACAATGCGAGAAAATGTCACCCAGGGGGCGTGCCCCCTGGCCCCTATCCCTGACAACCGGAGCTCTTAATCACTGGGCCTCCTTCCTCCCCAGCCTCCCTCCCCAGCAGCTGGGGGGAGCTGAGGGAGCCGGCAGCAGTCAGGGTAGGGGTGGCCAGTTACCACCTTCTTGCTCTGAGCTCTCTTCCAGCCGTAGGTTCTCCCCCCCTCCCCCTACACACCATCTCCTGTGCTCAACTGGATCTTTTCTCTCTATCAAAACCTGTCCGGACCTCTGTACCAGAGAGCAGGGAAGGGACTCAGAGCAAAGCTCTGGGAAGCATTGCATCGGAAAACTGTACCGAAGCTTTGAAAAGCGCAATAACGAGAGAAAAGGCGTCATCAAGAGTGGTAGTGGGTGAGGACCAATGTCCGTCCTCTCTACAGCCACTGTGTTCAAGCTGGCCTGCCCAAGATGATTTTTAGGCTGAGATCCCACCGAAGAGGTCTTTCTTGTTTGGACAGATTTAGGGCAAGAGTCTTTCTTTCCATCCAAGGGGCCAGTGGTGGCATTAAGGCTCAGAGCCGAATGTGATGACACCTTTAATCCCAGCACTTGGGAGGCAGAGACAAGTGGACCTCTGAGAGTTCGAGGCCAGCCTCGTCTATAGATCGAGTTCTAAGACAGCCAGGGCTACACAGAGAAACCCTGTCTTGAAAAACAAAACCAAACAAAAAGGTTGGCTGAAGGAGACAGAGCTGTGGCCCTCCCCACTTACCTCCTTAAGAGTCTGTTCACCTCTACCACCATGTAAGTGTGTGCTCTACCTGAGACCTGTGTGCCTTGCTCTGCAAAGCCAGCCTCTCTCGCTCAACCCACCCTTAACTTCTGTATACACTTCTGGAACCTTCTCTCTGCAGAGGTCTGTTACCAGTCACACCATCTCTCCCTCTAAAGCCTGTGTCCACCTGCTCACTCTTCAGCCTCTCTGTCTGTCTGTCTCTGTCTCTGTGTCTGTCTCTGTCTCTGTGTCTGTCTGTGTCTCTGTGTCTGTCTCTGTCTCTGTGTCTCTCTCTTGCAGCTCTCTCTTGCTCTCTGTCTCTCTCTGTCTCTGTGTTTCTCTGTGTCTCTGTCTGTGTGTGTGTGTGTGTGTGTCTCTGGCTCTCGCTCTGTCTTTCTGTCTCTCTCTGTCTCCCCTCTCTCCCCTCTGTGCCTCCCTCTGCCCCTCCCTGCTTCCACTCTTGTCCCCCTACAGTGCATTTGCCACACAGCAGACAGAGCAATCTTTATAAAATGGAAATCAAATCATGTCACTTCCTCACTTAAAAGCCTCCATAGACTTCTCATTGCCCTGAGACGGAAAGGGAAAGTCTGCTGTCAGTGAGGTGTGGAGGCAGAAGGATGGACAAGAAGGAAGCACTTTTCCCTGTGTGAGGAGGGACCCTCCCCCCCCTCCAGCCAGGTTGTAATGACAATGCAGAGGCCGATGCCCCTCCTCTGAGGAATATGCTTAGACTTATAAAACTTGTGTGCCCGAGGCCCCACAACGACAGGCGGAGCCACACTGCTCGCCCAGGTCTCCCACCTCATCTGCTGCCCATCTTCCCTTTCCCTGACTCCAAGGGATTCAGCGGAGATAAGGGAAGATTCCAACCCAGCGTGCGACTTCCCGGACCATTTGTGCAAGCATTTAATCACTCAGCACATGTACTGAATCCCTCCACAGAATCAAATACTGGTTAGGCACGACGATTCATAAATAGGGATTATGGCCTATCGGCGAGGGCAGACAGATTACAGAGAAATAGAAGCTGTGTAATGGGAAGCCTGTCTGGAAACTGGAGGGAGGACGCCAAGGAGACAAATGTTTGTCCTTGACCCCAGCCTCCTCAGAGGAGTCTGAGTTCACCAGGCAGATGTCCAGGACCCCCGGAAGAACATGGGCTGTCCGGTCAGAGCATGGAGAGAAGTGTGGTGCAGACAGGTCAAGGAGCATGCTGGGAACTGAGCTTTGGCCGGGCAAGCAAGGGTCAGACCATGAATGGACTCGGAAGCCTCATTAGGACTTGGCTTCATCTTCAGACCACAAGGCTACCATGGGGATTGCTAGAACAGAAATGTGCATAATCAGATTTGTGCTTCAGAGAGCACTCTGGCAGCAGAGAGATATGATAGACCGGAGAGGGGACAGGCTGGAGTCAGGGAGACGGACTGTTCCGGAAGAAACGGTGACGGCGGGTGTGGGGACATTTTCAGGGAAAGCCTGCCCAGACTTCGTGAACACGGATGGAGTGGGACACGTGAGACAAGAGAGCTTGATGTGGTCACCTGGATTGCAAGCTTAGGTGATTGGGGGAAGGGAAGCTGGCGTGGGGGTGGGGGGGACATGTTGTGAGGTAGATACCTGAGGGACAAGCAGGTGGAGACCTGGAAACCTTGTCTACACTCAGCGACGAAATGTGCCCTGGGGGAAAGGCCCAGGGGTCATATCAAGAGCATAGAGATCAACAGATGGCTCTCTCAGTGTCCCTAGAAGGTTGCTGCCTCTCATGCCTTCCAGAGGAATATCCTCACACTGGAAGATGAAGTCAGGCCAGGAACTGGTGCTCATCTGCAGAAACCAACACCAGCCAGGAGTTACATGGCCGTGCCAGGAATGGGTGAACCTCCAAAACCCCCCCATGATTGTGCCTTAGAAAACATCTGACTAAGCAAATCCTCATGTTTTTCAGATGCAGAAACGGAGACTGGCTTTCCCTCCCCACCCCACCCCACCCTGCCCCCCCAAAAAAATTACACATTGGGGTGAGGACGGGAAATCTGCATTTACCTGCGAACCATGCACAGTCTATTTCCATGGAGCTTATGTGTGACAGGGTCAAGGGGGAGGTGTCTGAAAGAGGCCTGGAGACCCTGGATTTGCTGACCCTTTCCCATGGTAGATCCCAATCCCTAGAGAGCCCCACCCTGTACTCAAGGACACTGGCTCCTCCTAGTGGCCACGTGGAGCATTGCTTTTGGTTCCCTGTTGGCTTGGAGCTGAAGTCCCTAGAGCATCAATTTCCCTCTGATCCATTTCCAAATTGAGCCCAGTCCCAGTGTCCTTCATCCCAGGCAGACCTTCTTCCTCACAGGGGACTCTGTCACTCCCAACAAGGCTGTGAGCTGACCCACAGATGCCACCTTCCTTGGGGACTGGACAGAATGTTTCCATGACTTATAGCAAGGGGCAGACGACAAAGAGTCAGTCCATGTTGGCACCTCTCACAGCCCACCTGGACCAGAGACACCCTGCTCTCTCCTCCAGGCTGGACATAGTCCTTGCAATGATGGTGTTCAGTGTCCATGGGAGTCAGAAACCCACACCTCCGGTCCACCCCTTGCTCCTGGTTGGAATACCCACACTCTGCTGTTCAATCCAGCACCACTTTAGTAACTTATTTATTTAGGTGTTAGAGTCTAGCATGTGCTAGCATGTCTGGGCAAGGGGTCTATGCTGAGCCACATGTCCAGCCATTGTCATGTAAGTCTTAAATAAATAAAACAGTTTCCAGGACCAGAGTCAATGGCTCAATTGATAAAATTCTTGCTATTCAACCATGAGGTCTGGGCGAAAAGCAATGGGTGGCTGTAGATGCCTGTAATCTAACACCAGGAAGGAGACAAGAGGATCTGAGGGCTTGCTAGTCTGCTGGTCTATCTCAATCAGTGAGATCTAGGCTCAGGGAGAGACCTTGACACAGAAATAAGATGGCAGAGCGTGGTGACACATTACTGTCAGCACTTTCTTTCTTTCTTTCTTTCTTTCTTTCTTTCTTTCTTTCTTTCTTTTTTTAAGATTTATTTATTTATTTATTTTATGTATATGAGTACACTGCAGCTGTCTTCAGACTCACCAGAAGAGTGTATCAGATCCCATTACAGATGGTCGTGAGCCACCATGTGGTTGTTGGGAATTGAACTCAGGACCTCTGGAAGAGCAATTAGTGCTCTTAAACACTGAGCCATCTCTCCAGCCCCACTTTCAGCACTTTCATTCCAGCTCTTAAAAGGCAGAGCCAGGCCTGCCTCTATGAGTTCAAGGCCAGTCTGGTCTACATAGTGAGACCCTGTCTCAAGAAACAAGAACAAAGACAAAAATAAGGTAGAAGTGTGATTGAAGAAGACACCCAAGGTCAACCTCTGGCTTCCAGATGCCAGGAGCATGTGTAAGCATTCATGTGCTTGCCAGTACACACAGAGCTGGGAGGGAGGGGAAGGGAGAGAGAGAAACTAACTCCAGGTTCCTCTGGTGACATCGGCGGTTATGAAGCCCCTCTCTGGGATACAACCAGTCCTCAGTTCTCTACTGGGGTCTGCACGACGCCCCCCGCCCCCCACCCCCAGCTTCTTCGATGCTCTTTCCTTTGGAGGGCAGTAAGCAGCAGCCACACCTGGGAGCTTCCTCAGCAATGTCAAGAACCCCGCTTTTGCTCCCCCCACCCCTGTGTCCAAGAGCTTAAGATTTTTCATGCTTGGCAGCCCTGGGGAAGAAGTGGGTTATGCCATTTCTGAGACTTTATGTCTTTTTCCCAGGACGAATTGGTTGCATGGGCGTCCACCTGAGGCACCCTGTCTCCTCCTTCCAGCTGGGGCTGCGCTTCTGGGATAACAAAAAGAGAGCGGTCCTGAGGAGGGAGGGTAGCCTCTGCTGGAACAGCCCTTGGAGATGATCCCAGTACTAGCTGGCATTCACTCGGGCCCTGAGGTGCTTCTGTGCACCACTTTCGGGGGGCTCCATCACCCCCATTTTGCAAAAGAAGAAACAAATCAAAGACGCAACTGTGGTCACAGAATTGCCAAGTGTGGTTGACTGGGCCTCCTGACTGGAGTTCAGTGTACTTTCCCACAACCGCTCACCCTGCACAGCCCGAGACCTCTGAGAGACCTGTTTGGAGATGGCTTCAGGCTTGGCGACCTAGAGAGGTGGATTCCCGGGATTGACTTCGACCCAGGTCCACCTCCTTCTCCCTCCTTCCCTTCCTTCCTTTTCCAGTCTGTCAGGAGACTCTAGAAGGTAAGAGCTCGGCTTCTGTCACTTCTGAATTGGCCGCAGCACAGGACCTGACAGCACAACTGAACGGTAGCTGTGTTGGAAGAAGGGTGGAGCCAACGTTCGAGGCCTGCTGAACTCTGACTCGATCTTGAGGAGTCCTCTGTGGAGTTGGGCCAAGCTCCTTGCCCTGGAATGATCTTCATGGAGTATTGCTCTCTGTGAACGCTGAGTAGTGGTGGCCAGGGAGGAGGAACGAGTGTTACAGTGTTGCTTGAGAGCTAGCAATATGCAGGTGGTGACCCTATAGAAGGGCAAGGGTGTCACAGCAAGGGGGTGAGGGGTCCTCCGGCTCACCTGAACTAACCACTGACTCAACCTTCCTGACAGGAGCTGGTAAATGAGCCTCTCTCTCTCTCTCTCTCTCTCTCTCTCTCTCTCTCTCTCTCTCTCTCCATTACCATGAAAAAGCCCTGGTTTCAGTGTTCCCAAGTCCCACTCTGACCCTGTTCCCTCCCACCATTCTGCACATCTCCAATCCAACCCATCTGCTCCCTTCACAGCGCCCTGGTCTCCGATGCTCAAACTCCCTTCTCCCTTCCCAGCAGACTCCTTGTTCCCGGCAGGCAGTCTTCTTTGCAGCTTTCCTGCAGGTAATGGGTGGGGGGATGGAAAAGGTAAATATCTCCTTAGTTTGTTTTTTCCCATTCCTACCCTCTGCCTATAGTAGACAATCCCTTCCCTTCTTTAATGACTGCCTCCAATCTTTTGAAGAGCCATTGGCTTCCCCCTACCTTGTGACTGCTTGTCCCTTGACTAACCCAATGAACCTTGTCACCACCCAAATATCTCTAAAGCCTCTCGTTCCCAACATGTATATCCCAAAAAGCACCTCATGTCCTTCTTGTCCACTCACTTAGGTTTCCTTAGCAACCCTTCCTCGGGGCCTCCCAGTCAGCTACCATTTTCTACTACCTGATAGCCCATCTGAGATTCTAACTGCTCCACCCAATTTCCCCTCCTTTTTAAATTTTTTTTTTTTTTTTTTTACTTTGTGTACATTGGTGTTTTGCCTGCATGTATGAGGGTGTCAGATCCCCTGGAACAGGAACTTGTACTGGCTGGTTTTGTGTGTCAATTTGACACAAGTTGGAGTTATCACAGAGAAAGGAGCCTCCCTTGAGGAAATGCCTCCATGAGATCCAGCTGTAAGGCATTTTCTCAATTAGTGATCAAGGGTCCCCCCTTGTGGGCCCAGCCCAGCGTAAGTGGTGACATCCCTGGGCTGGTAGTCCTGGCTTCTATAAGAGAGCAAGCTGAGCAAGCCAGGGGAAGCAAGCCAGTAAGCAGCTTCCCTCCATGGCCTCTGCATCAGCTCCTGCCTGCAGGTTCCTGCTCTGTGTGAGTTCCTATCCTGACTTCCTTTGGTGATGAACAGCTGTGTGGAAGTGCAAGCTGAATAAACCCTTTCCTCCCCAACTTACTTCTTGCTCATGATGTTTGTGCAGGAATAGAAACCCTAAGGCAGTTGTACAGGCAGTTGTGAGCCACCATGTGGTTGTTGGGACTTGAACTTGGGTCCTCTGGAAAAGCAGCCAGTGCTCTTAATCGCTAACCCATCTCTCTGGCCCTCTTGTGCTATGACAAGTGACCAAACTCCAGCTGGATCAGTCTGCTATTTCCATACTCTGGCACCTGGCTGGAAGAGCCAGCCATTGCTGCAGGGGATTTCAGGACTGCTAACGGCCATCATTTTTCACAGTCACAAACCAGGACCAGTGCAGGTTGGCCAGCAAGTCTGCCCTGTCTCAGAAGTCTTGCTTCCGTCCATCTCATGCCTCATGCCTTTCCTGGAACCTGCCCAGTCCCCCAACTTCCTCTCCCCCCACTCAACCTTAGCCTATCATGGTTGGAGACACCAGCTGCCAGGACTCCACCTCTGCCTACCCCTAGCCTCATACCCTCCTGTCACACTCTCCTGTCTTTGGATTGTCATCCCTGCTCTGTGACTCAGATCTCCTCTTTGCTCCCCAGTCAACACCTTTGCCTTTTTGGAGGTTTTGTTCCTCTCCCGTGCCCTTACCTGAACCCACCCTTGCAACACCACATAAAGTAGCTCCTGGCAGCCTCCACGTCGCGGGGGGGGGGGGCGGCGTCCAGCACCTCTGGGGTGGGCTACCCCTCTTTCCTCACTTCATCCTCCACTTCCCTACTTCACTGCTAATTTCCTATCCCTAAAGAATCACTGACACTGTCAACTGCCACTTCCTCCTGTCCTGCTCTGTCATCTTCCCCTGTGCTTGCAAAAGCATTCAGGGGAATGCCAAGGGAATGAGGCGCCATAGGAAGCCAGGTGTTCCATGGGATCCCAGTTACCCATACATTAAAAAAGGATGCCAAAATCCTAATAGCGGCTGTTTCTTAAGGTTCGCTGGTTTTTATTTCAGTTTTTACGATCCAAAAAAACTAGTATATAGAGAAGGAAAAAAAAATCGCTCTAGCTAGATGTCTTGTGCTTGTGCCTAAGAAGTATAGGCACCTTGGGCTTCATAATTATCATGGCATGCTCTCGGTAATTAATTAATCAATGCTGTATGTAATTATTTTGATATACACATATTATGAAATGATGACTCCAATCAATCCAGTTAACACATTCGGCTTATTTTTAGCAAGTTAGGAAAACAACTTTGGTTACAGAGTTTTGGGGGGGTTTTTTGTTTTGTTTTGTTTTTTACACTAACAACAGGGTTCCATTTACACAAAGCTCTGTCACTTTTCCTCTCTGTTTTCTTCTTTTTAGCATCTGTCTCTCCTTCTCTTCTTCTTCCTCCTCCCCTTCTTGTCTTCTTCCTCCCCGCCCCCATTTTTAGAGACTGAGACTTGCTATGTAACCCAGGCTGTCTCAACCCCATGATCCTCCTGCCTCAGCCTGCTGAGTGCTTTAACTCAGGCATGAGCCTCTATGCTTGTCTGCCTCTTTTTATTGTTGCTGTCAAGGATAGATACCTATGTAGTATAGATGTATATAGAGCTGAGTTCCAGCCAGCCGTGATGGCACGCACACACCTTTAATCCCAGCACTAGGAAGGCAAAGACAGTTGGATCTCTGTGAGCTCAAGGCCAGCCTGGTCTCATAAATTTTAAAAAATGAACCAAGTTCCAGAAGGTGGGTAAAGAGTGAGGAGTACCCCCTTTACCATTCCAAAAGATCACACCTTTATTAGTTAGTTAGTTGGTTGGTTGGTTACTAACTAGCTAACATAGGCAGGGTCTTCTAACTCTAACTCCCGTCCCATCCCCTGCCACAACTTTGGGAGTGCTGAGAGATTACAAGGACTCACAGGCACTTCATTTAAATTTAAATCTTCATTTTTGTGTATTTTAGACTGGGCCCTCAGTAGCTCAGATTGGTCTTAAACTCACTGTCTAGGCAGGGATAGCCTTCCTTGGACTCCTGATTCCCCTGCCTCCACCCCCCAAGTCCTGGGATTACAGCTTTATGCCACCACATCTGGCTTCACTCTGTCCCTCTTTTATCTGCTAGTTCTGATGTCCCATTCACATTTCTAAGCATAAACACACTATCTACTCTACTTGCAGAATTCCCCACGGCCAATACTTACCTATTCCCTTCCACTGAGGAGATGAATATTGAGCCCCTGCACACCGTCCTCCCTGCCCCCTCTTACCCAGAGCAGCTATCTCATAACATACTTCCGGCGAGCTTTGAAGTGCTAATCTTATCACTACGAGCATAGTCCTCACAAGGAGACCTTTCCTATGGTCATATCCTAGGAATGAAATTTGCCTCTCTTTAAATTCTGACTACTTTTCTATGTACCTGTTGCTGACGCATCCACACACTGATAGAGAAGTAAAATCTTCTCTTAGTATTTCATTCGTTTTATTTGTGTGTGCAGGTACATGCATAGACGCATGTATGTGTGGTCCTGAGGTCTACCTCAGGTGTTGTTTTCTAAAGGTTACTATGTATGTGTGTTTGCATGAGTTGGTGTGCACCACAATCATGCAGGAGCCTGAGGAGGTCAGAAGAGACCCTGGAGCTGGGGTTATGGGAGACTGTGAGCCATCAAGTGGGTGCCAGAAACCAAACCAGGTCCTCTACAAGAGCAGTGTGTGCCAGGCAGTGGTGGCACACGCCTTTGATTCCAGCTCTTGGGAGGCAGAGGCAGGCAGATCTCTGAGTTCGAGGCCAGCCAGGTCTACAGAGTGAGTTCCAGGACAGCCAAGACTGCAGAGAAAACGCTGTCTCGAAAAAAAAACAAAACAGAAAAGAAAAAGAAAAGAAAAGAAAAGAAAAAAGAGCAGTGTGTGCTCTTAGCCCTGGAGCATCCCCCCAGCCCCTGCCTTGTTTTCTTTCCTGGATCTCTCACTGGCCTGGAACTTGCCAATTAAGCTATGGTGGCTGGCCAGTGGGTCTCAAGGAGCCTTCTCTCTCTGCCTTCTTAGTGCTGGGATTGCAGACTCTGTGTGTGTGCCTGTGCACACTTGCACGCCAACCAGGGTTTGAGGTCCGCCGTTTCCTTAGTCATTCTCCACCTTACTGGTGTGTGTATGTCTATATGCGTGTGTATGTATGTGCAGGTCAAAGGTTAATGTTAGGTGTTTTAATAATTCTCTATCTATTTTTTTTTTCAGAGAAAATGAACCCAGAGTGAACCTATTATGTAGATTGACTAGCCAGAGACCCTCCTCTCTTCACCTCCCCAGTGCTGAAAGTTCAGGCACTCACAGCCACATCCATTCCTTATATGGGTTCTGGGAGATTGAACTCAGTTCCCCAAGCCTGTGCAGCAACTCCTTTCCTGGATGAGTTGTTTCCACATCCTCCCCCTCGGTATCTTCAACCATCTTTCGCAGTCACATCTCCTCGGCTCCCATCTGCTCCCTGTGGTCTTCAGGCTCCTGCCTAACTTTCCTTACCACTGTCTTAGACACCTTTGCCCTTTCTCACTTTGGTGTCTTACTTTCTGAACCCTGTCTTCCCACCAAGTGGGTTCTGGGACTCCAACTCAGGTCACCTGTCTTGGTGGCAAATACATTTACCCACTAAGTCATCTCAGTGCCCCGTAAACATTTTACATCTGGGTTTTTAGTTTTTACAGTTGAGCTCTTTACATCTACTGGATGAAGCCCATTCTCTACAAATAGATCATTAGCATCTCTCCACTTAGGTCTCCTTTAACATCATTTAATGACAGTTATCATTTTATCACACAGGTATAAATGTGTATTCCTAAATATGTTATAGTTTTGAATGTCATAGTTCTGATGGTATAATAATAAGTTTTTAAAAAAGAAAGATTTATTTATTTATTTTATGTATATGAGTACACTGTAGCTGTCTTCAGACATACCAGAAGAGGACATCGGATCCCATTACAAATGGTTGTGAGCCACCAAGTGGTTGCTGGAAATTGAACTCAGGTCCTATGAAAGAGCAGTCAGTGCTCTTAACTGCTGAGCCATCGCTCCAGTCCCCTATAAGTGATAGTTTCAAACATTAGTGTCCAAATGCCTCTTGCATCTTCCATCATTTCTAAATGTAATCGCTGCTTATAATAGTCCTTTTGCGTATTCCTTAGGATTTTCTACATATTTAAATCATGTCATCTGCTAATGGAGTTTTACTTCTCCTCTAAATCATGTGCTACCTTCCTCTTTTCCTCCTCCTCCTCCTCCTCCTCCTCACCTATTATAGGCAACTGCACTGGCTAAGGCTCCCCCTGCCCATGATGAATGAGACTGAGCATCGTCTTTGGGGAAGGGACGTGGAGGGGACAGGAAGGGGGTGAGAGCTGCCCATGGGACAACACGGGTACAGGTGTGAGTGCATACGTGTGTTCATGTGTGTGGAGGCCAGTGGTTCCTATAGAATGTTTTCTTTGGCTGCCATGCTCTTTATTTACTGAGGTACGACGTCATGCTGAACCCAGAGCTCACTGATGCTGAGTCACTCACTTCAGGGGAATCTTCCTTCTAAGGACCAGATTACAGGAAGATGGCCACGCCCATCCAGCATTTCTGTGGGCCCTGGGGATCTAAACCCTACTCCCCTACTCCTCCTTCTTCTCAAGGGCTCTAGCCATTAAGTCACCTCCCCAGCCCCAGACATCTTCTTTAATTTAGAAGAAAACAGTTGATTTTCTATCTCTTCCTCTTTTTCTTTTTCTTTTCTTTTCTTTTTTTTTTTTTTTTTTTTTTTTTTCCTTTTCTCTCTTTTTCTTTCTCTCTTTTTCGAGACAGGGTTTCTCTGTATAGTCCTGGCTGTCCTGGAACTCACTTTGTAGACCAGGCTGGCCTTGAACTAAGAAATCCGCCTGCCTCTGCCTCCCGAGTGCTGGGATTAAAGGCATGCGTCTGGCTCTTCCTCTTTTTCTTAATCTTGGTCTGGCTTCGTGAATGGAGAACCCTTCCTCTGAATATGTCAATTACAGCAAATGGTTTGTTTAGATCTTTTATGCCTTCGTCTCAGGCTCTCCTAAGCTTTTTGTTTGAGTTGTTTTGTTTGAGTTAGTGTTTGTTTTTCTTTCCTGCTTCTCTTCTGCTGAATTGCTGTCACTTGACTGCTTGCTCAGACAAGTAAGACCCCTAAGATGGCTGGTTAGTAGCCCCCATCCCCAGATCATTTCTTCCTGTGTATTTGGCTGTCCAGCCACAAACTACATTTCCAAGCCCATTTTGTGACCACATGAGATCAAGTAACTGAATAGTCTCACACACACACACACACACACACACACACACACACACACAAGCAGGGCAAAATATGTGCTGTTTCTGCTTCGTTTGCCAAAAATAAAATCACTACTGTCTGTTTTCTTTGTTCTCTCTTTCCTGCAAGTCAGAATACAGATGTAACTTGGCTAGAGGAAGATCATCATTTTGAGGGTGGTTTAAAAAAGAGAGAGAGAGAAAAAGAGAGAGAGAGAGAGAGAGAGAGAGAGAGAGAGAGAGAGAGAGAGAGAGAAGACAAAATACAATAGGAGGCTGGGGACATGGCTCAGAGATTAAGAGCACTGGCTGCTCTTCCAAACTACCTGGGCTATAGTCCTAGCACCCCCATGGTGGCTCATAACCATTTATAACTCCAATCCCAGGTGTGGTCTGATGCCTTCTTCTGGCTTCTGTGGGCACCAGACAACTGCATGGTATATTTTATATATATTTCCTACAGATAAAATAGAATTTTTTTTTTTTTTTTTTTTTTTTTTTTTAGAAAACCAGCACAATAAAAAGAAATTGAACCTGTGAGTGAGCTGTAGGGCAAAATTAAGTTAACTTCTGCCAAGCATGGTAACACATACCTAGAATCCAGCTTCAAAAGAATTTCCATCTTCTTTTGTATGCGTGTGTATATATGGGGGTATATGTGTACTTATGTGACTGTGTAGAGGAAAACATGAGGAAGCTGGAGGTCGTTGTCGTGTGACTTCCTCAGTTGCTCTCCACCTACCTTAATTTTTGAGGCAGGGTCTCTCACTCAACCCAGAGCTTGCTAATTCAACCAGAGTAGATGGCCAGTGAGCCCCAGGATTCTGCTGTCCCCATCTCATCAGCACTGGGCTTATGCAATTATACATGCTATGTGGGACCAAGCTTGGTCCTCAGGCTTGTTTTACTGGCTGAGTCCTACCTCAGTCTCTCCATCTTCTTTTATTGTGTATTTTATTTGTTTTCTTTTTTTAAAGATTTATTTATTTTATGTATACACACCAGAAGAGGGCATTGGATCCCATTACAGATGGTTGTGAGCCACCATGTGGCTGCTGGGAATTGAACTCAGGACCTCTGGAAGAGCAGCTCTTACCCACTGAGCCATCTCTCCAGCCCCCTTTATTTCTTTTCTTTGAAATAGAATCTCACTATAGAATTCAAACAGGCCTTGAGTTTATGATTCTCCTGACTTAACCTCCAGAGCTTAGGACATGGCAACATATACCACCACACCTACCTACCACATCTAGCTCATTGCTATTCCCCTGAGTTTTCCAGAGGCCACTTGACTTAACGATCGCCCAGAGATTAAATGAAGGATCCAAGATTTACAGTACTGTGAAACACCACCACCCTCCTCAGCAAACAGTTCTGCGACCCTGTGAGTTTCCGTAAGTCCTCTCGTGTTTGATGCTTTGCTATTTTGAGACACGTTCTTGCTGTACAGTCCTGCCCGGCCTGGAACACATTAACTAAACTAGGGCAGGCTTGAACTCATCAAGATCTACCTGTCTGTGCTTCCTTAACGCAGGTTCAGGACGTGTCCCACCGTGTCCTGCGGCTGTTTGTTTTTTGAGGCAGGATGTTGTCATGTCACCCTGGCTGGCCTCATGACCCTCACGCCTCAGCCTGGGTCCTTAGATTACTCGTGTGTACCACACCTGGCTACCCTTGTTATTTTTAAATGGGTTTAAAGTATTAAGTTTCTCATTTTTATTTTGAGTGTCAGAATTCATATTTTTAAAACTCTTTGAGGAACTTGATCGCTTTAAAAAATAGACTGGTGCTCTATAATAAAATAATTCAAGAATAGCTGGAGATGTAACTCCGAGATAGAGGGCTTGCCTAGTGTGCCTGAGGTCCTAGGGTCAGGTCGTAGTGCTGTCAAAATAAAAATCAAGACTCAGGAGTCGCAAATGCTTGCTGCCCTTGTAGAGGGCAGAGTTTAGCTCCCCGCACCCATATCAGACTGCTCACAACACAAAAATTGCCAGCTCCATCAACTCTGATGCCTTCCAGCCTCTGTAAACATCCTCATCCCGTGTACATGTATGTGCATGCGCATGCACATAACCATACACACACCACACACAGGCACACACATACACAACCATGCACACACACATACATACAGCTATACATATACATAAAACTATACACACACAAATACACACACACACAACTATACGCACACAAATACACACATACAACCATACATACACCACACATATGTACAACCATGCATACATATACACAAATAAAAATAAAATACTTAAAACATTTAAAAGTTAAAAAGTTTTAAAAATTCTAAGAACCGCTGCAGTAGGACTATCTGCCTGATTCTTTTGCTGGGGAATTCCATGTGTTGTATTCATGTCTCTTGGGTCCACTATTCTCCCCCCAAAGAATCACCCATTCTGGTACTTCAAAACTTTCCAGAACTCCTCTCTACCCTTAAAATAAAGCAAGGATTCCCTGCCAAGCGTACAATAACTCGCGATTGCTCATCCCCTGCTGTAGCCTGAGGGCTCACTTTCCCACCTACAAACTACACTCTGCTCTAACTTTAATTTTTTTAAAACCTATTTTTAAATGATGGTTCTTAAACGCTTTAACCTCCCTTTTAGCCCACCATCCACCAGAGGTCGTGGGAAAGAAAGGATAGGGGAAGCCGACCTATTTAGAAAGGTTCTTTGGAGCAACTCTGGTCTGTGTTGTCTGGAAATCGGCAGTTCAGTTCACAGGTCTGCAGTGGCAGCTTGATCCACTCTCAAACACTTCACAGATACACCAGCAGTCATGTTCGGTCGGTAGCGTTGGGCTAGCAAACACAAGTCAACAGTGGTGTCACAACCTAACCTAGAGAGCCAGGCCTCAGCCTCAGCTCAAGTCAGCAGGAGAAATCCAGAGGGATCCCAGGAAAAGTTCTTGGCTGTGCCTCTCTCAGCAAGTTGAAGATCAGTGAAGAGGAGAGACCCACAGGCATCGCGCACCTAACTCTATAAGCAAGGCAAACTCAGCCTCCATCACTGTCTGTCACGTCCTATTTATACCCCGCAAACATCAGCATGTCCTCCACAGGTCTTGCCTCAGCCCACGCATCTGTCTCAACTGACATCAATCGGCCTGAAGTGGCAAGAAACTGCAGCACACCACCAGAAGTTTTTTTTGGTGCTTTCTCTCTGTGGAGGCCCAACAAATGCAGCTCAACTATACATGGTAAGGCAGGCCAATACATGCATGTTCTTAACAAAGAATCCTTCATCACGTGTCCTTTCACGCGCTTGTCTTTTTTTTTTTTTTTTTTTTTTTTTTTTTTTTTTTTTAAGCAGTGTAAGTCATGAGTCTGCCTTAGCTTTTCATCTGTTCCTTTGCATAGCACACGCTTCCTGCCATGCATGCTCTGCTCCACATGCTTCCTGCCACGCATGCTCCCGGGTCTGCTTTTTTTTTTTTTTTNTTTTTTTTGGTTTTTTCGAGACAGGGTTTCTCTGTATAGCCCTGGCTGTCCTGGAACTCACTCTGTAGACCAGGCTGGCCTCGAACTCAGAAATCGGGCCTGCCTCTGCCTCCAGAGTGCTGGGATTAAAGGCATGCGCCACCACGCCCGGCTCACACGCTTGTCTTAGCAGAACATCCTTTCTCCTGTGTCTGCTTCAGCCAAACTTTCCTTCACGAGTCTGCCTTAGTCTTTCACACCTACGTCTACTTCAGCTAAATGTTCCTTCACGTGTTTGCCCCAACACCATCCAGTCGACTTTCCGAAGAACCCTTAAGTTTTCACTTCTCTCTGGCTATCTTCAGCTTCATCTGATGTCTTCAGTGGACCAAGCTTGATCTGCCTCAAGTTCTTTGCACTGTAGGGAAACAGCTACCTAACATACCAACACACGGTCGCTCTAAGGAAGATTGGGAGGAGGTCAGTGGAATCACAGCCTTGTCGGAACAAGACAGGGGAGGCTTGTGAGATGATCCAAGGCCCTCTCACCCTCACCTGCTCTGCCTCCAGGCACATTGCCACGAGGCAGATTCTCATTGGCCGACATCCTGTCCCCCAAAGAGACACCTGCCAACAGCAGCCTGGCATGGCATCAGCTTCGAAGAAATGATGTGCTGCCATCATGTCACACTTGTCTGTCTGACCCTGTTGTTGTGGTTGTTGTTCTCGTTCCCAGGCTGGGAAGGGTCAGCCAAGGGTCAGCAGGAGGTACCTTAGGCTGTTCTTTTTTCACCATCTTTATGTGCCTAACATCCTGGTCCTGTCCTGTCCTCCTTGGTGTCCGCCACACATGCTGGTTCTTTCGGCTGGGTGCTCTCCCTCCCTCTGCCCTTCCCATGCTTCACTGTTTCGTAACCTGCCTTCAATGCCACGTCCTCATAGAGGTTTCCTTTGCTAGCTTGTCCAAGATGGATCATTCTAGAAGACACTGTTGGCTCCATTTCCAATATCCAGTCTCCCTTCCCTCCTTCCTCCTGGGGAGAATGCTTGTTTTGATTTGCTAGAGTATGGGCCATTGTGAGGTTTAGAAGCCAAGCCCTCCTGCTGGAGTTGTCCTTGTGTCCCAATGCGTCAATGGTGTTTGTTTGCCAGTAAGTGGCCTAGAAATGGACAGGGACACAATTCTGCCCAGTGACAGAAATGAACCATTTGATTGAAATGAGAAACCATATCTGGGAAAGTTTAGTTCACTCTTATAAAAAGATCCCAAAATATGGCATGCCCCGTTCCTGCCTTCTGGTGTTTGGTTATATTATGAAACGGTTAGGCTCAGACCTCCTATAGTATCTTGTGACCTGGAGGTGCCAAGCGTGAGAACAAGAGTCAGCACCCAAAGGTGTCAGGATTGATGGATGGAGGCTTCCCTCGTCTATGAGATCCGTGGGTACATAAGTTTTGACTGTCCCCTCGCCTGGATCTAGAATCACAACAGAAACACACCTCCAGGTGTATCTGTGAGTTTCCGGGGAGGTTTAACTGAGAAGCCCTGCACTGAATGTAGACGACCCTGCCCCATAGGCTGTGTCTTGGGCTAAATAACGAGGAGAGAGCGAATGCAGTGGTAATGTTGACCTCTCTCCTTCCTGAAGCTGCAATGACAGCTGCTTCCCAGAACTGCTGCCCCCCATCCCCAGCGTGTCCTTCCTGCCCAGTGGACATCTTCAAACAGTGAGCCCCAAATAAATTCCTCCTTCCTTAAGTTCCAGGGATCTCACAGCAATCAGGCAAGTAATGAACAGTGTGTGAGCCACTGGATGAATCGCCCTCGGAACAGCTCCCCTGAGACTTCTTCCTACGCCTTTCCTTCTTACTCAAGACAGTTGAGTCCACGTGACTGCTGCTGCAGCCCAGACTGGCCACACAAAATTTCCACATCCTCCGTCACACTCTTTATTATGTTTATCGCGTTTACTGTTTTATGTGGATGGGTATTTTTGCCTGTGAGGGTATTTTGTGCACCAGGTGTGTGCCTGGTACCTGTGGAGGTTAGAAGGTGTTAGATATCATGGAACAGGAGTCACAAATGGTTATGAGCCTCTGTGTGCATGCAGGGAATTGAACCCAGGTCCTCTGGTACGGTAGCCAGTGCTCTTAGCCACTGGGCCACCTTGTCAGCTTCTCACATTCTCCAATTGTTTGCTCATATCCTTCGGGGAACTATCAAACTTTCATCTAAATGTTCACTCCTGGTTTGTTTTTGTCTAGACCAGTTGTTTTCAACCTTCTTAATGCTTGGAACATGCAATACAGTTTCTCGTGTCATAGTGACCCCACCTACCCCCCAGCCATAAAAAATTATTTTCGTTGCTACTTCCTATCTGCAGTTTTGCTATTGTTATGACTAGGAATGTAAATATTTGTGGAGACTGAGGTTTGCCCAAGGGGTCGAGACCCACAGGTTGAGGACCAGTGCTCTGGACACTTCATCCCTACCTGAGTGTGAGTGCTATGCAGCCAGCATCCCCTGACTTCCTCCTCTAGCTCATCACCCAGCATGCCTAACAGGCTTCCTGTACATGTGTGTTAGTTTTAGAAAATAAAAGAGCCACTCTTTGGGGACCATTTATTTAATGACCCTCTTCTCTGTGTGTTGAGCTCTAAATCCGACATTGCTGAGGTGTTACTTACCGACCACACCCTCTCAAAGCTTGGAAAATGACAGGTTGCGGTACCAACAACCTGCCGTTTGTCTGCTGTGTGGCTATAGCCTGCACTTGACTTCTCTGACCAAGCTCCACACTGGGGCCAGTGAGATGGCTCAGTGGGTTAAGGCACTTGCTGGCAAGCTTGACAACTTGAGTTTGATCCTCGGACTCACATGGTGGAAGGAGAGAACCAAGGCCTGTGAGCTGTCTTCTGACCTCCACACGTACACTGTGGCCACACATGACCACGCCCATACACCCTCAAATGAATAAATCGACATCTAGATTTTTATTTTTGTTTTCTGTATGTGGGTGTTTTGCCTGCATGTATGTCTGTGTACTAACTTCATGACTGGTGCTCACAGAGGCCAGAAGAGGGCATCAGATCTCCTGAAAATGAAGTTTCTCGGACAGTTGCTCTGTAGATGCTGGGAGCTGAGCCCAAGTCCTCTGGAAAAGCAGCCAGTGCTCTTAACCCCTGAGTAATCTCTCCAGCCCCGTGAATGTAGTTAAAAAAGCAAAACATAAAAAACTCCTTTTCTCATTTCTAAATGAAAATGTAAAAATGGAGCTGAAAAAGACAATTTATTATTAATAAATACTCAGTGTTTATCAAATAGGTGTAATGCCAAATATCTTTAAGCAAACGTTAATTTTCCATACATTCTGATTTTTTTAAGGTGTATGTGTGTGTGTGCGTGTGTGTGTGTATGCGTGTGTGCCACACAACATGTGTGTTGGTGCTCCAGAGGGGTGAAGAGGGCATTGGATCCCCGGGAACTGGAGTCCCAGGTCGCTGAGAGTCACCTGCCATGCGCTGGGGACCAGGCTTAGGTTCTCAGGAAGAGCAACACTGATTTTAACAGCCAACCAGCCATCTCTCCAGCCCTCGGCCCATTTGGAATATTTTATAAGTTCTGTTTTGTTTTACAGTGCTGAGGTTGGCACTGAAGACCTAGCACACAGTAGGCAGTGCTGAGGTTGGCACTGAAGACCTAACGCACAGTAGGCAAGTGTTCTGCCTCAGCAATTTCACTTGTTGTGCCCTCCTTCTCTTCCTTTGTGAAACCAACAACCCTTGCAAACACTAAGTTTCAAAATCTGCACGTATTAAATCATTAGGAGAGAAAGCTCTTCATATATTGATTCTTGCCCACTTGAGTTATGTAACATCAATCACATTTTTATATTTTTCTAACAAAATGTACTTTTTTTTTTTTTTACTAATTTTAAGTATTTCACTTATATTCACCAGCTTATTTACCCTCCCCGGGCCTTTCTCCCACCTTCCAAACAGTCTTTCTTAGTCTTCCTTGTGTCTTCATATTCTTTCTTTCTCTCTCTCTCTCTCTCTCTCTC
>NC_034603.1:63093427-63098134 GCF_900095145.1 Mus pahari
ATATATATATATATATATATATATATACTCTGAAGACTTGTATTTAGGGAGCAGTAAGTCCAAAAATATAAACAGTACTTCATTTTAGATTTGTATCAAATCATGGAGAGGAATGCTATACTCATTACTTGCTTAATTGGCAAAATTGGAATGCAGACGTGGATAATATTTACTTAAGAAAGACGGTAGATATCCTTGATCTTAGAGAATAGTAGGAGGGAGAGAAAAGTGGAGGGAGGCGAGAGGAGGGTACAACAAAAACAACAGCAAATATGAAAATTGTTTACAACAGGTGAACTTGAGAAACCATACACATGATCTCTGTCCCATTTTTGCAATTCCTCGAATATAACTTGGAAAAAAAAAATGCCCAGAGATTTAGACCCTAAATCAAGAGCCTTTACTGAAGTATTGCAAGACCTGAATGACCGACTCCTTTCCTCTTTTTTCTAAGCCGTTTTTTAAGGTTATGGAGTGGCTTGGGAGATCAACATCTCACGTCCCTGAGGGCCGTCCTTAGCTTTCCTAGAAGTCTCTCAGTGCATGAATTATTTCACCTCACCTTTATCCAAAATGCCCACCCATTCCTTTACCACCTTGTGATTTCCTCCACCAAGTGGAAGCCCAACTCCTTTCCGATCCAGCCCGCTTTCTGTTTCTGGGACCACTAACTTGAGGACTAGGCACGTGCATATATTACCAAGGAACTACAACTCCCGAAAGGCTTTGCGGCAACATCCCCATCCGTTCTCACCAGTCAGAAACGGGTTTCCTGAACGAGCACGCTGCTGCATAAGCTTTTGGGAGTTGTAGTTTAACCTCATTAGAGCCACAGAGCCCGCGGAAGACTGCAAAACACGTTTCCCAGAATGCACGTCGCTCGGCTTCACCAATTGAAGGGTTGGATCTTGAAGAGGGCGGGGGGAGGGGGAGGGAGGAGCTGCCTGGCGCACGCGCAGTATGCGGGGCTGGGGAATTCATGTGGAGGTCAGAGTGAAAGCAGGTAAGCGTGGTAGGGGCGGCACAGGCCTCTGGTTCTATGTCCCTGTGGCCCGTGTCTGCTTTCCTATGTACAGTGAGGGCATGGGTTGCATGTGTGGGTATGCCTAGTGGAGAAGGGGGGAGAAATCTCGGTCCAGAAGGAATTAGGAATGTGCAAGGAGAGGGGACAGGATGAGGAAAAAATCCAGAAACTAGTGGAAGTAAAAAGAGCTGGATGTCAGAGACGGAGGATAAACGTGCGTGGAGAGATCGCGATACCCAAGCAGTTGAAGTCTTAGAACGGGGAGGGCGGATTTGAAGATTGTACCAAGGGCGACGCAGGGGCGGGGCATTAAAAAGTTCAAGGCTAAATGGTTTCTAGTTTGTCGGCTACGTGCCCCCACCCGCCCCGCCGCAGTCCTTCACCGCTCTGCCTCGCTGCACCCCTGCCAGCCCCCGCTTGCCTTTTAACAGGTACGGTACAATGCCTTCTAGAATTCGGTCTCCTCATTCGAACCCTGGTTCTACTACTTAGGAGGATAACCTCTCTGTGCACCTCAGCAGTCATAACCTTCATAAAGTAACTGAAGGTTAAACAGAGCTGTCGGAGACTGTGTAACTTAATAGTTAACAGAAATTGCCCTTTTTGTAGTTGGCTTCACCCGTGTAGCACCGGTCTCTCTTGTGGCCTATTGGTCTTGGAAATGAGAGTGTGTTTTTTTTCTGTGTACTGAGTTCTTCGTGGGTACAAAAGCATCGTTCCTACGCTGAGCCAAGTGTCGCAGACTCATTCTCTCGATGGTTGTAAAGAAACACGTCGGCAAACGCAGACGTGATCTACAGTTTGCAGGATGTTCAGTGTTATGGGGTGTTCAGTGACTGAGAGCCCACAGGTGTAGACATATGAAAATGTATGTTGAGACATGAACGCTGTCCCTCAGAGCAGGGCTTTCTCTGAGAATCTGGTGTCAAAGTGTTTTATGTTTACCCCATGTTTAGGTGTGAGTGGAAACAACAGAAGGAGTCATGGCTGCCAAAGTGTTTGAGTCCATCGGAAAGTTCGGCCTGGCGTTGGCAGTTGCAGGAGGCGTGGTGAACTCTGCTTTGTATAATGGTGAGGCACGGAGGAGACTTTCTGCTTGGTTTCTGTTGATCTGCATAGCCCATGTGACATTCCTTTTTATTTTATTTTTTAGAGATGTATTTATTTTTATGTATATGAGTATACTGTTGATGTCTTCAGACACACCAGCAGAGGGCATCAGATCCCATTACAGCTGGTTGGGAGCCACCCTGTGGTTGCTGGGAATTGAACTCAGGACCTCTGGAAGAGCACCCAATGCTCTTAACGTCTGAGCGATCTCTCCAGCCCATTTGACATTCCTGATGCTAACTGCTGTCTGAAGGTGTTCGAGGTTAAGGGGGACTCACCTGCTGCTGCCCCACATACCCACGCATACTGTGTGTCATCAGAGGCCTTTTGATCACTTAGGCAGTGGGTCTCAACCTTCTGGTGCTTGGAACATTTAATAGCTTCTCACTGTTGTGGCAAAACCCACCACCACCACACAGTTCTTTTCCTCGCTGATTTATAACTGTGATTTGCTACTTTTATGAATTGTAATGTAAATATCAGTGTTTTCCGATGGTCATGGGCAGCCCCTGTGATAGGGTCTTTTAGCATCCCTCCTCATGGGGTTCAGACCCACAGGTTTAAGATTTATTTATTTATATATGTAAGTACACTGTAGCTGTCTTCAGACACTCCAGAAGAGGGTGACAGATCTTGTTACGGGTGGTTGTGAGCCACCATGTGGATGCTGGGATTTGAACTCAGGACCTTCAGAAGAGCAGTCGAGTGCTCTTACCCGCTGAGCCATCTCTCCAGCGACCCACAGGTTTAAAGCCACTAACTTAGAGCCTTTGTTCAAGAGGAGCCCTCCTGTCAATGTTTTAGCACTTTAGCCACTTTGAAATGATATAGTGTCACCCAGATGCCTCTGAGGTGACAGGAGTCCATGGTACTCTTCCTTATTTGCATGAAATAACTTGGCAACGTCTCTAGACCAGTTTGAGAGACTGTCCTGAGAAAGGTTTTAATCAGCTGGTTGCTGAGAGAATAGGTTTTTGGTTTTCAATTTTTTTTTTTTAAGGATTTATATATTTCTTTTATGTATATGAGTATACTATTGCTCTCTTCAGACACACCAGAAGAGGGCATCAGATCCCATTACAGATGGTTGTGAGCCACCATGTGGTTGCCCTAACCCTAACCTCTGGAAGAGGAGTCAGTGCTCTTAACCGCTGAGCCAACTATCCAGCCCAAGAGAATAGCTTTTGAGATGCATCGCCAGGTATTGAATAGTGCCACAGTGCAAAGCCAGGTTTTCTTTGTATTACATGGCCTTATTTACGAGTCCCTCCTTTCAGTCCCCAGCTTTCTCATTGGTCAAACAAGGGGACTGAACTAGTTTTTCTCTTTTTTCCTCGGGTTTCTCTGTATAGCCCTGGCTGTCCTGGAACTCACTTTGTAGACCAGGCTGGCCTCGAACTCAGAAATCCACCTGCCTCTGCCTCCCGAGTGCTGGGATTAAAGGCGTGTGCCAACATCGCCAGGCCTAGTTTTTCTCTTAAGATGCCCTCTAAGTCTGATACTCTTAAAACAGCAACAGATTTTGATTCACCTCCTGTATGGTTTTTATTTTATTTGTATTGGGTAGGTTGATTTTGTTTGTTTTGTTTCGTTTTGTTTGAGACAGAATCTTTACCACGTAGCTCTTGACTGGCCTGAAACTCACAGAGATCCACCTGCCTCCACCTCTCCAGTGCTGAAATTAAAGGTGCACCCCTGTCTACCTAGCTCAAATGTAGTAGTTTTAAGTAACTCAGACCCACATCCAGCAGTTCTGTTTTTAAGACAGTGTCTCCTGCTGGGTGTGGTGGCACACGCCTTTAATCCCAATACTTGGGAGGCAGAGGCAGGCAGATTTCTGAGTTCGAGGCCAGCCTGGTCTACAAAGTGAGTTCCAGGATAGCCAGGGCTATACAGAGAAACCCTGTCTCAAAAAAACCAGTTTAAAAAAAAAAAGACAGTGTCTCCTGTAGCCCCAGGCTGGCTTTGAACTCCTGGACCTTTGGCTATGTGATGTTTTGATGAGTATTGTTTTCAGAGTTTTTAGATTAATTCTAAATTCAAATAGGAAATGAGAGGAAGTGGCTACTTCAGCCTGGGTCTGGTGGCGTACTTCTGTAATCCCAGCATTCACAAGACTGGGGATCTTGAGTTCCAGTCCCACATGGGCTACATAGTAAGACCTTGTCTCTAAAAGAGGAGAGGGAAGGAGGGGGGGAGGCTCTTCCTGAGTCCACAAGACATCTCTACAACGCCTCTGAATGGTAGAGAAACAGCTATTAGATCCTGGGCAAGCTGCCCGTGGTTGTGTATGCCAGTAGTCCTGGCACTCGGAAGGTAACGGCAGGCAAATCTCTTGAGTTCAAAGCCAACTTGGTTTACATGGTGAGTCCAGGATAGCCAAGGCTACATAGTAAGAACCTACCTTGAAAAAGAAAGACTGAGTTCGAGGCCAGCCTGGTCTACAGAGTGAGTTCCAGGACAGCCAGGACTACAGGGTTTCCAGAAACCCTGTCTTGGAAAAAGGGAGGAAGGAAGGGAGGGAGGGAGGGAGGGAGGGAGGGAGGAAGGGAGGAAGGAAGGAAGGAAGGAAG
>NC_034603.1:63098149-63111416 GCF_900095145.1 Mus pahari
GGAGGAAGGAAGGAAGGAAGGAAGGAAGGAAGGAAGGAAGGAAGGAAGGAAAGAAGGAAAGAAGGAAAGAAGGAAAGAAGGAAAGAAGGAAAGAGAAAGAGGAAGGGAAGGGGAAGGGCCGGGTGGGGGGGGAAAGGGAAGAAGGAAAGGGAGAAAAGAAAAAAAGCCAGATGGTGGTTTTCGCACACGTTTAAGCTCTATCCTCAGGGAGCAGAGACAAGCAGATTTCTTGAGCTCCAGGCCAACCTGGTGAACAGAGCAAATTCCAGGGCAGTCAGAGCTACGTAGTAAGAACTTACCTTGAACAGAACAGAACACGGATGCCAGGCAGAGTGGTTGCTTCCTTATATTCCCAGAGCTGGTGGGAGGGATGAGACTGCATTCTGGGCTGGGCTGAACGCTAGCCTGGGAAAAGAAAGAAAAAGAAAACGAGACTAAACAATGGGAATGCCTATGTTTTAGGGTTCCCATAAGAATCCTGCTTCTGAGAACATCAGGTTAAGTTAGAGCCAGTATGTACATGTTGGCCCAGGATGGTCTCCAATTATAGAACTCTGGGGAGGTGATTCCTGGAATTGTGCTGGTGGGAGTTGGGGGTGGGGTGGGATGTTTGATCAGAAATTCAAAGGCAGGCCAGCTCTTTAATGGAGAAAGGGTGCTAAGGAGCTGCCTGTCACTGAAGTCCCTGGGGTGACGTCCGAGGCAGGAAGTGACTGTTCGGGGACGACCGCACAGAAGAGGAAACCTAATAAATGAGAGAAAGGGACAGGAGTCTAAACTCTTCAGGGGGCTGGTCATCTCACCAGCTTAGCTTAAAACCACGCACAGCACCAACCAGGTGACCTGGGGGTTATCCCCGAAGCCTGTGTAAAGACAGAAGAAACAAACAGGCTCCAGAAAATTGTCTCCCGGCCTCCACACATGCATCGTGGCATGCACGCTGCCCCACTTCACCCCACCCCACCCCCAGTTATACAAAATTATTTTAAAAGTAAGGGAGAGGATTGTCAGGGTGGCTCAGTGGGTAAAGACACTTGCTGTCAAACATGACATCCTGAGTTTAATTCCCAGGACCCAGTTGGTGGAAGGAGAGACCTGACCTCTGCAGTTGTCCCGTGATCTCCACGTGAGCATCACGGCATGCACACGCGTGTACACACACACACACACAGAGTAAAATAAAGAACTTTTACAAATGTTAAAGTACAGAAAAGAAAGAGGCAAGGATCTTGGAGACATTGGTCTCTTTTTATTAGAGAGTGACAGGGTTTTCCTGACCTGTCATTATTATTCCTTCCTAGTGGATGCTGGACACAGAGCTGTCATCTTTGACCGATTCCGTGGCGTCCAGGACATCGTAGTGGGTGAAGGGACTCATTTTCTCATCCCTTGGGTACAGAAACCAATTATCTTTGACTGCCGCTCTCGACCACGGAACGTGCCCGTCATCACTGGGAGCAAGGGTGAGTCTTGCCTGTGGCTGTACAAGGGAGACGTGGAGGTGAGCCGTGCTGCCCTGCGCATTCTAGAAACATCTAGGACACAGAGGTTAAACTTCACCTTATGAGGATATCTCTGCCGGGTGATGTTGGCGAATGCCTTGAATTCCAGCTCTTGCAAAGGCAGGTGGTTGTCTGTGACTTATCAGGGCGGCCTGGTCTCCTTAATGAGTTCCAGGCCAAGCAAGGCCATGTAGAGCGATCCTGTCTTTAAAAAAAAATGTCTAAGTTGGGTGATGGTGCATGCCTTTAATCAGGTGGGTCTCTGTGAGTTCCACGCCGGTCTGGTTTACAGAGTGAGTTCCAGGACAGCCTGTCTCCACAGACAGAGAGGGGTTGGGGGAGGAAGAAGGAAAATTTCTAGGCAGATTAGGCAGGAGTACCTGGGGTGTCAGAGGGGGTACACCAAAGCACGGTGACCCAGACGAAAACATCATCCTGAGAAGCATCCTGGGTATCTGGAGGTGTAGCTCATTCGGGAGAGTGCACACCTAGCATGCTCAAGTCCCTGAATTCAGACCCCAGAACTCGGGAAGCAGCACTCCAGAGGATCCGAAGTTCAGGGTCATCTCTGGCTGTTCAGTGCTAACCTCTTATATATGAGTCCCTGTTTTAAAAAAAATACGGAAGGAAAGGAAAAGAAATGCTGTAATAAAACTCACTGCTTTAAATACTAACTTATGAAGTTAATTTAAGACTAGAGCGAGGACAGCTGACAGCCTGAGGTCAGTACTGGTAGGTCAGATGTGATAGGAGGAGAAAGCTAACTCCTGCGAGTTGCCCTTTGACCTCTACACACACACTGCATAAATCAATAAAAACAATTTTTTTTTCAAGACAGGGTATAGCCCTGACTGTCCTGGAACTCCCTCGGTACACCAGGCTGGCCTCGAACTCAGAAATCCACCTGCCTCTGCCTCCCGAGTGCTGGGATTAAAGACGTGCACCACCACACCCGGCTAAATCAATGAATTTTAAAGGTTAATTAAAAAAAAAAAAAAAAAAAAGATTTGCAGACTGGTAAGTTGACCCTGGTACCAAGCCCGTGTTTAATCTCTAGAAGCCACATTGTAGGAGCAGAGAACTGAGTCCTGAAAGCTGTCCTCTGACCTCCACGTGTGTGATGTGGTACACTTACACACAAACACATAAAATAAGAAAAATTGTATTCAAAAATTTTTTTAAAAAAATTCATAGTGTGACTCTCCTGGAGGGGTGTGTGTGTGTGTGTATAGACTGAAATATATATCAGAGGTAAACAGAGGCAGCAGGATACATTCAGAGACGACTATAAAGGGTAAGCCTAAGAGTTCCCTAATGGGCACTGGAGGGATGGCTCGGTGGTTAAGAGCACTTGTTGCTCTTGCAGAGGACCTGGGCTCAGATCCCAACATCAGGGGATTGGGTATAACCCCAGCTGCAGGGGAATCCAGAAAGCACACATATGGTGCTCATACTTAAACGCAGGCGAAACATCATACATAAAAAGTAAAATAAAAGCTGGGTGTGGTGGTGCACGCCTTTAATCCCAGCACTTGGGAGGTAGAGGCAGGTGGATTTCTGAGTTTGAGGCCAGCCTGGTCTACAAAGTGAGTTCCAGGACAGCCAGGGCTATACAGAGAAACCGTGTCTCGAAAAACCAAAAAAAGAAAAAAAAAAAAAGTAAAATCAATCTGGGGGGGTTTTACATACTGCTCTAACTTTGAGGAAAGCAAAATGCATCTTTTACTGCTGTGGTTGGCCCTTCCCATCAGTTCTTGATCCCCAGAGTGACTGTCCAAACCAGTCTTTGGCAGTTTGTCTTTCCTTGTGGCTGACAGCTTTCCCTTTGCCTTGTTTTCCACGGTCTCTGCTCCAGCAGGGCAGACCTCAGACTGCTCTCTCCCAGGCTGGGCCTCCCGGCCCTGGACCTGAGATACGCCACTGGATTTCTAGTTGGAGCCTGAAGTGACCAGCCCTTACCATTCCCCTCCCCAGTCAGCGTGCTGGGAGCAAAGGGAGCTAACTGGTGGGAAGAAGAGGGATTCCGTGGGACTTGAAGCACTCGATGCCCTCAGGGCTGGTCCTGCTCCTTGTGCTGCGAAAGCCTGGTGCCAGGTTGATGGCTCTGTACAGTGATGGCCAAGAGAGAACTAAGTAGTAAGGACCTCAGTCCTCAGGAGGGCAAGCATGAGAACCAGTAACAGTGTGAGGAGGAGGAGGAGGAGGAGGAGGAGGAGATGATGATGATGATGATGATGATGATGATGATGATGATGATGATGATGATGATGATGATGGCGATGATGATGGCGATGGCGATGGCGGCAGCGGCCAGGGGTCTGTGGAGCACAGAGGAGATCTGCCTGCTCTCCTTAGTGCTGACCTCCTGATTGCAGAACCTAAAGAGTGAGAAGTTAGGTCAGAGAAGAGAGGAGGGGGAATAGGAAGTCTGTCTGCTGCACCTGCAGAGTGCTGGCCCTGGCTTGCCTACAACAAGAAATAGAAGGTGGGACAGGGGTAATGGGGAAGAGTGGGGCTGGATTTAAAATCCTGCTTCTAAACTTCCCGCCCTTGGGCTTCCTGTCCCTGTCGTCTCGAAGTCGTGCTAAGTTGTATTTGTACTTTCGCTTGTTAAAATTCGAGATGTACTAGTCCAGAGATGAGAGGCTGTGTGCAGTCATGAATTTCCCACTTCTCCGAGTGGCTGGGTCAGGACTCCCAACTCACGGCTGCTCTTGGCTGGTGGTGCTAGTGAACTTATGCAGTGTAGCTGTGCTTTAGCTCTGCGCGGCCTGGGCTGTCAGGGAGTGGGTAGAGGCTGACTGTCTCCTGGATGCACATGGATAGTAAGCCTTTCAAATTCACCCTGCCATTGGCTTAACGGCCTTTGTTTAGACTTTATCAGAAATCCTTACACATCAGCGTGTTGAGGTGCCGTCTGCCACCTTCTCTCGGGTATCAGGAGGCGGGCCCTGGATGAGTGATAACCTAGCAGTAGTCTACTGTCTACTCGAAGGTGCTGTTCCATGATTGCTCCTCATTCTCACAGCCTAATACACTCGGTGTGGCTAAGACCAGGCTCTGCCATTCATACACAGCACGGTGGGACCACATCCCAGGTCAGTGACTGTGGGTGCTGTTTCCACCAGATCCCAGTAACCCAGGGCTGCTAACTCTGATGCGAGCACACACCGGCCCTCAGACAGGCTCACTCTAGAATCCTTAGCATTGGCATATATGTCGTCTTAAGGTGTTCACAGTCCCAAACACTCTTGTGTCACATGGTCTGAACTGCTCTCATCAGAAGCATTCAGGGTGTACTGAACGGCTAAAGCATCCCCATCTTGTCAGTGGTTCCTGACTGGTGCTGAGTGCTATGCTGGCCTCTGCTGAGGAACAGGACATAGCCAGCTCTCTCTAGGGACTAACTGAAATTCTGAATATGGCTTATAGTGGACTTAGAGTAGGAAGGTCATAGAAAGTCCACCTATGGTGTTTGTGTCTAACTCCCACATATTCCCTACCCTAAGACTTGCAGAACGTCAACATCACACTGCGCATCCTCTTCCGGCCGGTGGCCAGCCAGCTTCCTCGTATCTACACCAGCATTGGCGAGGACTATGATGAGCGGGTCCTGCCGTCAATCACCACAGAGATCCTCAAGTCGGTGGTGGTGAGTGAACAGAGTGCCACCTACAGGTGGCCGGGAATGCGTGAGGGTAGTGGGTAGGTGGTTGGGCGGTCGGGAGAGTGTGGGGGTAGTGGGTAGGTAGCTGGGTGGCCGGGAGAGCGTTGGGGTAGTGGGTAGGAGGGTCTAGCCATGAGTGTGCCGCTTGTTTCTCCTTCCTCAGTAACCTGACCAGATTTCTGTCCATCCCTCTGTGGCCAGGCTCGATTCGATGCTGGAGAATTGATTACTCAGCGAGAGCTGGTCTCCAGGCAGGTGAGCGATGACCTCACAGAGCGAGCGGCAACATTTGGGCTCATCCTGGATGACGTGTCCCTGGTAAGGTCCATGGGGAGGCTGAGGGGAAGGGCTGCTTCTCTTGCTTCGGTGACTGGCTTAGTTTCTGGGCACACAGGGTTAGGTCCCATCTCCACTTAACTGGACCATGGGGCTTGAAAATCTGAGAACATCCCAGTGCCTGAAGCCACCACCTCAGGTCTTTCATTGAGCGTTCTTTAGGTTTCATCTGCTGCACACATTTTCCTCATAACTCTGATTGCCCCCAGGCTCCCTAACCACTGAACTGTCTCCCAAGCTCCCTAGAAAGTGATTCTTTTTGGCTTTGCTGGGCACAGGGGATGGCTGACTGGTCAGCCTGGGAACAAGTGACAGTTTTCCTGTCTAGAGTAGGACGGGCTCAAGGATTCCTCAACAAGGGAGATTTAGCTGGTGGAGCCTCTGGTGAAAGGCAGTAGAAGGCCAGTGAGTGACTGTTCCTGTGCCTGGAGCAGAGGAGAGGGCGGGGGACACCTCCAAGGCGTAAGCCAGCCTCGTGAGACTATATTCTCTCTATTAATGTGAAGCTGGGTGTCATAACTTCAACGGAAGGCAATATACGAAGTATAGTGTTTCAGACCAAGGTGAGGGGAAGGGGTCGTGTTTCTAGAGACTCTGGGAAAAGTCTTGGAGTGATTTGTCAGGTGACGAGGCAGAGTGCTTCCTGTTCTCTCTGTGGCCAGCCTGGGAAAGAAAGGCCAGGCTTCCCCTCAGCATCTGTGCAGCTGTTCAAACAGCCATTCTCCTCCAGGCTCGGCCTCTTTCCTCTGTCTCTCCTAGGGGAAGGGCATGTGGCTCCCTCTTCTGGCAGCATGCCAGGCTGCAGCCCCTGACTGCAGCGAGCATTGCTCCAGGCTCTCCCAGTTAACACAGCACCTTGGCAGTGAGAACACACGAGTAAAAACCTAGGAGAAACTTGGCATCTTTCTAGACTCTGACCACAGACTCCATCCTGGGGAAATGTGGGCTGACCACAAGAAACCATAGCTAAGAGGTGTGAGAAGAAAATTAGATTTCCTGGGGAATTTGCTGCCCTCAGCTGGCCCTTTCAGAAAGACATTTTATTCTTTAATTACACATTTAGCTTTTCAATTCTTAGGATTGTATTTCCGAATCCAAGCTTCAGATGAGAGTCCAGGAGTGGATCAGGGAGAGTTGGGCAGCTGCAGGGTAACATTTAGCTGGCGTATTGGCCTGTGCCTGTAACTGCCGTGTGTTCCAGCCCACCTGGGCTACAGGGTAGGACTGTCTCAAAAAAGAACAGAAACAACCTAAAAGACTTAGATGTGTAGTGTGAGAATCTAGGAAAGATGTGGGGCCAGGATTTTTGCTTGTATTGTACAAGGCAGAGGTTGGGGGCAGGGGATGAAGCAGACTGCACTTGAACCTAAGTTAACTAGCACCGTGGCAACTTTTTCCCTAGACTTCTATTTTTTTAGCTCACATTTGTGTTTTATCTGTGTATGTAAGTGTACCACATGCATGCACAAGATGCCCTGTGACTAGAGTTACAGATGGTTGTGAATCACCATGTGGGCACTGAGGGTCAAACCTGTGCCTTCTGCAAGAGCAACCGGTGTTCCTAACCACTGCGCCATCTCTCCAGCCCCTGCGCCTTCTGTTGCGATAAAAAGTTGGGTGTAGTGATTTGCTCTGGGCTAGGCCTTAGGAGTGCCAAGGTCTGTTCCCTCTTCTGTGCTGTCCTCAGAGAGGCGCTTCAGCCAAATAGTCCCAGCTACTTAAGTGATTAAGGAAGGTCTGTGGACAGTCAGGCTGGGGCTCTCTCCCTGACCAATGGCTTTACCTGCCTTTCTTTTAAAACCTTTACCAGAACTGTGTGTGTGTCAGGGATGCCATGACTTGCACGCCACCCTCTGTCTTCCTGTCTAGGATGGAAGCGCTGTGAGAAGGAAGGGGCTGGTTAATCCATAAGCAGAGAACATCGGGCTTGCCCGTCCCTGGGAACCAGCTGCAGCTCCTGCTCTCAGGGGCTCGGCTTTCCATCTGCCTCCCCCAACTCCCCAAGTCTTGGAACGGGGCATCAAAAGCTCTTGGAAGAGCACTAGTCAGCGATGGGGGTCCTGGAACCCATGAATTCCTCCCTCTAGGGAAGTGATTGATTGCATAGATCCCTTCCAGTGTCCTGGGCCCCATCAAAGCTCCAGGTGCCACACTCCTCATGGTATGACTGAAGTCTGCATAAGCACTGTGTGAGCAGCTAAGAGTGCAGAGGCGTGAACGAGGGGATCGAGATGGAAGGGCATCTTCTTGTACCTCCAGCCGCCTCTAGAGCCATTCCTTGCAGTGGCCAGGAGGCCTCCCAGCAATGCTGTCTAAGCAATTACTGCCTCAGCTTGTACTCACTTTCTCCCCATAGACACATCTGACCTTCGGGAAGGAGTTCACAGAGGCAGTAGAAGCCAAACAGGTGGCTCAGCAGGAAGCGGAGAGAGCCAGATTTGTGGTGGAAAAGGTGAGTGTTCAACCAGATGGCAGAAACAGCCTTTCCCTCCTAGTGCTTGGCTCCCCCATCTGCCGGGTGGCCTAGAAATTGGTCATCTGTCATCTGTCTGGGATAAGCAGAAGAGGGTTGAGGGAACCTTACTTCTCCAATCAGTTCCAGAGTCTGTGGGAGCTGTCGGGGTTATGAGGTTATGGTCCTAAATCACTGAAAGGTCACTTATTTCCTACTTCCCAAGATCAAAAACCCTCTCCTACACATAAAAATGTTCCCCTGGCATGTTTTCAGCCTCGCTGAGGAGTTACTTTTACACGGAGGTTACATAGTGAAACCGACAGCAAAGGAGATCAAACATGCCAGATGTGCTTGGTGGGTTTCTTTTTTCTCCCTGTTGTCAAATCTATCCAGATGTTTCGGAGAGTGACGAAACACAATGTATGTGTGTAGTAGCCTCCTCTTCCCGACGAATGTACAGGCTGTTTGCTATCCGCCTCTTCCTGCCGCCAGGTCTCCTAATCTAAGGATGTTTAATCCTTAAAATGCAGAAAAGGCATTTGGTTGTGGGGCGCACACTCCCTGAGTAGGCAGGAATGTGGTTTCCCTTTGTGTCTACCGTGGCTCCGAACCTTAACAGGTCTAGTACTGCTGGGTGATGTGTGTTATAAACATTTGTTGAGCAGACAGCTTAATGTTTCGAACTGAGCGTTAAAAATGTAGCTCGGTGACAAGAGGGAAGGCTGTGTGTTTAGTTCAGATTCTTAAAGACAAACTCTCCTCCCATGCTCTGAAAATCATGTATCCTGATAGATGTCATCCTGGTGGCTTTGGTAGGGTGAGCCAGAGACATCTTTGGGTACATGTTGGAGTCAAGAGTTTTCCACGGGTAACTACAAAGGGCAGTCACGGGGGGCATACTCCTCTTAGGGCGCTTAATTTGTTTATTTGTGGTGTCAGAGGTCAATCCTTAGGAGATGTGTCACTGAGCTACACCCAGCCCAGCTCTGCTAGGGTTGTTTTGGAATTTTTTTTGTCTGGTTTTTGGGTATTTGTTTGTTTGTTTGTTTATAGCCCTGGGTGACCTAAAATGTCCTGTGTAAGCCAGGCTTGCTTCAGGCTTTCAATGAGCCGCCCATCTGCCATCGCCGCGTTAGTGCTAAGATTACAGGTGTCACCACTCCGGGATTTCCTGGCTTTGATGGAAGTCATTTTGACTTGGCACTGGAAGGAAAAATGGACCTAAAGATTGATTGAATCCAGCTTTCCCTCTGTTTCTGTGGCTTTGGATCAGCATATTAGTGACCATGTCCATATAGCCAGAGAAGCGTGTCCTGCAGTGACACGTGGGCATGAAGGGAAGGAGGGAGACTCGGGGGATAGTTTTGACCCCATTGTAAGGGAAGAACGCTCCCAGGTGACCTTGCAGGTCCCCTCTGAAAGGGCCATGGCTTGATATGAGTGCTGTGGAGTAATCCCAGTCTCTCCCTCTTCTGTAGGCTGAGCAGCAGAAAAAGGCAGCCATCATCTCTGCTGAGGGTGACTCCAAGGCCGCTGAGCTCATCGCCAACTCACTGGCCACAGCAGGCGACGGCCTGATTGAGCTGCGCAAGCTGGAGGCCGCTGAGGACATTGCATACCAGCTCTCCCGCTCTCGGAACATCACCTACCTGCCAGCGGGGCAGTCCGTGCTCCTCCAGCTTCCCCAGTGAGGCCGGCCGGGCCACAGCCTCCATCATGCTGAATACCGCCTTCCTTCTGCCCTACCCCAGAAATCACTGTGAAATTTAATGATTGGCTTAAAGTGAAGGAAATAAAGGTAAAGTCACTTCAGATCTCTAATTATCAAACGAAGCTTTTATTGTTACACTTTTAACCCTCTTTCATATCCAAAATTGCCAAGTGCCTTTGCAGACTGGCCTTCCACCCTAGGCTCGGGCAGTTTGCAGAAGAAATGCAGGGCAGTGTGTAGTGGATGGCGGCCTGTTGGCAGCCTGCGTAGGCCTGGAGCCTCCATTCTGCCCTATATTGAAGATTTAAAGACAGTGGCACACACACTTGAACAAAAGCAAGCCCTCAGTGTTTCCAGCCATTGAACCTGGACAGATGCAGCTGGGGAGGGCCAGAGGAAGTGGTCTATCTCAACTGTAAAGCCCATCCCCTCTTAACCATGACCAGCGGAAGCAGGTGTGTGCGACCAGGGCATGGAGTGAAGAATCTGCCCATCAAGGTGGGTGGGCCTAATGTCGCTGCCCCCACCAGAGTCCTAAAACCTGGATGGACTTGGACAGGACAAGAGGCCTGGACTGAGATGAGTCCCATGGAAGACTTCCTCTCCACCCCCCATATCGGTCCTCTCAAATACCCAATGGGATTCTAGCTTGAAGGATTGCATCCTGCCAAGGACACGTGCGCCTGCCTTCCCGCTCCCTCCCTCTCGGAGATCACCCTTCCTTCCCGAGGGCTGTGGGCCAGCACTCCGAAGGAAGCAATCAAGGAGAGAAAACACAGTGTAAGCCGCTGTCAATAAATGACACCCAGACCTTCCAGCTGCATTCAGGGTGTGTTTTCAATTTGTGAGAGTGAGAGGATCAGAACAGAGTGTCCCAGCAGTCATGCATGCGTGTGTGTTTGTCACCAGATGGGGAAGGATGTCCAGCAAGGCTAGAAATGCTTTGGTTTTAGGAAATGCTTAGCTGTATAAGGTGGGTCCTACCCCATCCTGACGTGAACCCTGGTACCAAACACTGGGTAAGTTTTTCATGAGAAGAGGTTAATTTTCTTCTGTGGGTTTTTTGGTTGGTTGGTTGGTTTTTTTTGTTTTTATTTTATGTATATGAATAAACTGTAGCTGTCTTCAGACATACCAGAAGAGGTCATGGGATCCCATTACAGATTGTGAGCCACCATGTGTTTTCTGG
Organism: Mus pahari; assembly: GCF_900095145.1. Taxonomy (NCBI): domain Eukaryota; kingdom Metazoa; phylum Chordata; class Mammalia; order Rodentia; family Muridae; genus Mus; species Mus pahari. The sequence goes on from NC_034603.1 coordinate 63,109,010, forward strand.
GAATTGAACTTGGGACCTCTGGAAGTGCTCTTAACCCCTGAGCCATCTCTCTAGCCCTCTTCTGTGTTTTAATATCATTACAAACAGGGTTGCTCTGCCCACCAGAGTTGCTCAGTTCTCCCCTGGCAGGAGGCTGCAGTTGGTTTCAGATGATCAGACCCAGACCCCTCCTGTCCTCCACTTGTAGGCATGAGGTGGCTTGGATTGCTCTGCAGTGGGTTACTCTTGCTTCACTTTGCTGGCCAGCTTGGCAGTGTCTTGGCATCAGAAGAATCCCAAATACATTCGTTTAGATCGTGGAGTGAGAGCTGCCCTGGGACTGAGACGTAACCAGCACTGACTCCTACCTCATGCCGACAGGAACAAGATGGAAGCAGTCTCTCCTCTCCCCTCCTGGCCTCACAGGGACCCTTAGGAAGGCTCGAAGCCCCTGTCTAACCAGGACCCTGTAGTTCCTCTCCCACAGGGCCAGACTGATCAGCAGGACAGATTTGGGGTGGAGCTAAAGGATCTCCCAACATCGGGACACCTTTCACCGGTCCTACGCAGGCTCTAGTCTCTCACCTCCCAAGAAGGGGACGTTCCCTCCAAGCCGACACCGGAAACTGGGTGTCCTTACACTCCCAGGCCTCCTATCTCTTCTTGCTTATACATTTGCTTATAAGACCGGGGAGGCCTGCAAATGATGAGGTGCCTGACTCAAGCACACTGAAGACTACAGCAGAAAGAGCCTAATTTCTAATAAGTTCCAGACCACCATCCACTCTCCAGCCATCCCCTTTTCCTGCCATTTATTACTTTGGACACCCTTGGGAGGAGGAGGCAGGAGGCTCCTCTCTCTCCCTGGGGCCCTTTTAAGGACCCTTGTGTTTCCTGCATTTGGCAGGAGATTGGGTTTCGTTTCCAGGTGTCTGGGAGTCCGGACTGTAAAGCTGCCTGTTGGTGACTGGATCCCTCCTGCTTCAGGTCAGCCCATGGGGTGATGGGCCGGCTGGGCCCTTGCTGGCTTCGCTGTCGGCCTCCCTATCACAGATGGCAGAGGTACATCCCAGTAGCAACCTTGGGACCTCTCTCTGCCTTCACTTCCACAGAATAAATCTTTTCACAAATGTTCAAGAGCTGTTAAGTGGCTTCTCAGCCCCTCTAATGGCCTCTGGGTTTGTGAGACCATCACAATGGGCCTTTATCAACTCCATTCTCCCTGCCTGGGATGGAGAGCCATGGCCTGGCCTCGCCTGGCCAGGGAGAGAACAGGAAGTGGCTTCCTCCCTCTTGGTTCCATGGGGATGAATGGTTTCCTTGTTCGGGCTCAAAGGCTTACATGCTAAGATGTAGACCTGGAGAGGGAGGATCAGAAACCTCAAAGGCTTGCTGCCATCTTTCTCACTTCTGAGAACTTGATCGCTTCACGGTGGTGGGGCAGGATTGTAGTCACTTCTATATGGATTTCTGTGAAAAAATGAGTAAGAGGATGGACTATTTGTCAAATATTGATTGACAAATGACTTTTGTTATTTTTTATCTTTGTTTGGAGGCATGCTCTCTTGTAGCATAGGCTAGCCCGGATCTCCTCTTTCCCCTTTCTCCGCCCTGAGTGCTAAGTCACAGGCACGATGTGCCACCATGTCCACTTTGTAGATGCCATTCTATTTTTGTTTGTTTGTTTGTTTGTTTGTTTTCAAGACAGGGTTTCTCTGTATAGCCCAGGCTGTCCTGGAACTCACTCTGTAGACCAGGCTGGCCTCGAACTCAGAAATCCACCTGCTTCTGCCTCCCAAGTGCTGGGATTAAAGGTGTGCCACCACGCCTGGCTTGCCATTCTATTCTAATGAGGCCTTCCAGCACCTGCAGGGAGAGCTATGTAGTTAGGACCTCCCCGGGACCTTTGCCATCTGCCATCAATTTTGGGTGAAGCCACCAGCTCTGTGGGAAGTAACCTGGGTAAGGAGGTGGCTGTGGGACAAGGCTCATTTCATCAGTAGCATCTCCCCTCCTATTGGACAGCCTGCCCTTCCCAACACGCACAGCTCCAGATTCCTTGCTTCATTCGCTTCTCTTTGGCAACACTTTGGCACATGGTCCCTTGTCCCCTATCCCTACTGCCTCAACCTGGCCTGAGCAACATGCATCCACATTCCTGGGAGGCGCTTGGCATTCATTCTGCACTGGAGTGCTGTTTGGTGTGCATGTTTGTGAACATACACGTATGCATATTCTCTCCTCTGCCATAGGTTAGGCCAGGAAACCCTCCCTCTTCTTGTCCCTTTGGTCTTAAGGGAATCCGTATTGATCAAGTGAATGGAAAAAGGAACCGTGCTCATGGTGCTGAGTTAGAAGGTCAAACTGGGAGTTAAGGCTCTAGCTCTGGGTGAGTGTGGTTTTGTTTTTTTTGTTTGTTTGTTTTTTT
>NC_034603.1:63111541-63118172 GCF_900095145.1 Mus pahari
CTGCCTCTGCCTCCCAAGTGCTGGGATTACAGGTGTGCGCCACCACGGCCCGGCTGTGGTTTTGTTTTGAGGCAAGGTCTCATGTATCCCAGGCTGGCCTCCAACTCATTATGTAGCTGAGGATGGCCATGACGTCATCATCCTTCTGCAGTCTATGTCCCAAGTACTGGAAGCACATGGATTTTGTGGTCTCTCAGGCAGGATACCTGCTAATAGCACCCCTTTAATTCTTGGGGATTATCCCTCCCTCCCTATGTCTGTGCTCCTGAGTGCTCCAGTCGCAGCACCGAAGGGTTGCAGCAGAGCCCAGTGGTGGCCCACAGAACCTAAAACACTATCCCTCTCTAGGGACTAGGAAACATGGCTGACCCCTGACTTGGGGAATCTGATTGTCTCAAAGGGAAGACCTCTGGAATCTGGAGGCCTTGGGCCCCAGAGAGAATTATTAGATATAGTATATTGTGTCCAAGGCTACAGTGGTCTGAGGAGTAATCACACTGAGGCTCTGACGTGTGACATACACCACACCATCTGCTTGCACACTTGTTCACTGGCTTACACACATGTCCAAGGCACTAGAAGGAGAGTGGGGGAGCAAATGGGGCTTCGGAAGGAAAGGGAACTCCATAGTCTCTGGTGGATCTGAGGAGGTCTAGATGTCAAACACCCTTACTTCTATGGCTTTGTCCTCTGGAAGGTATTTGCTGCTGGGCCATCCTGGCAATGCAAGAAGAGACAAGGAAAGTGAGGAGTCCCCTGGACCCCCAAAATCATGGCTTTTAGCTTAGGTCATGTCAATCCTCGACAGTCAGAGACCCAAAGAGAACCTGCAAAAGCTCTTTGTGGTAGATTGTACCAAACCTGACCTTTTCCAATTTGAGGGATTGTCCCCTTACCCTGAGCCACCACCTCTGACTTTGTCAAGGTCCTCTTTGGCACGTCTTCCTCCAGGCTCCTTTCCTGTCTAATGGCACTCCACTGACACCCTAGACAGCAGTTTTCAGCTCCTTGGGAACGCTTCTTCCTTTAGGTGTGGAGGGCCAGGAGTCCTGCTGGGCGTCCCACAGGCTCAGATAGGCCCAGGTCTCCATACTCTTTAGTGCTGTCCTGAGGCTCCTGATGAGCTCTCAGTTGTGCCAGTGTTGAGGCTCAGCTTGGAAATCCTTTCTTTGCACTCACAGCCTCTTCATGCCTCTCACCAGTAGTTTTGTTACCAGCTCGACTAGACTGGGCAGGAAGCTGAACACCACCTTCTCCTTTGCAAGCCCCTCCTGCCAGTGAACTCAGCAGTGCTCGCTGCCAGGATGAAGATGGCCACTGGGTGGGACTTCCATAGGCTCACTCAAAGGTGACTCAAAGCAGAGAGAAAGTTGTAGAACCAGAGAGATCTGGGTTTTAATTCTGGCTTTTAAGAGAACTCCCATCAGTTACATAAATTCTACACTCTGGGTTTGGTTTTTATTTTTCATATGTGTTTACACTTTATAATGTTTTCTTTATGTGCACTGGTGTTTTGCCTGCCTGTCTGTGTGTGGGTGTTGGATCCCCTGGAACTGAAGTTACAGACAGTTGTGAGCCACCATGTGGGTACTGGGAATTGAACCCAGGACCTCTGGAAGAACAGCCAGTGTTCTTAACCACTGAGCCATCTCTCCAGCCCCTGGGTTTGTTTGTTTGTTTGTTTGTTTTAACACATAAAAACAAAATTGAGAGAGCTGGGGATGTAGCTCAAGGGGAGAGCACATGCACAAACTCCGGGGGTCCCATCTGTAGTAACTCACAGTAAAAAACAACTTCAGCTGCAACAACAACCATCCCCCTGAGGAGATGACTCTTGTCATTTGGATATAAAAGACTCCTGCACTAAAGGCTTGGTTTCTTTCTTTTTTTTTTTTTTTTTAAGATTTATTTATTTATTATATGTAAGTACACTGTAGCTGTCTTCAGACACTCCAGAAGAGGGAGTCAGATCTCGTTACGGATGGTTGTGAGCCACCATGTGGTTGCTGGGATTTGAACTCAGGACCTTCGGAAGAGCAATCAGGTGCTCTTACCTGCTGAGCCATCTCTCCAGCCCCAAGGCTTGGTTTCTAATGCAATGTCTTGTGGTATGATTTGGGGGAACATGGGGGCTCTAACCGAATCATGAGCCAGGAAGAGTGGATAGCAGTGCTCTCTACATAACCATCCAAGCCTGAGTTCACATGCCCAGCACCCATATAAAAAAGGCAGGCATGGTTCTTAGTGCCTGTAACCCCAGTGTGGGCTTCTCTTAGTGCCTGTAACCCCAGTGTGGGCTTGAATGAAGACAGAAGGACTGCTGGGCTTGTGGGCCACCAGCCTAGCCAAAAAAGAATCCAGTAAAACACAGCTCCAGGTTCAGGGAAACATCCTATTTTATGGAAACTCAGAGTAATGGAGGAGACTGGACTTAGACATCTCCCTTTAGTCTCTGCACGTAGGCTGATGAATGCACACTTTATATACATGCACACACTCACAGGATTGATCCATTGATGGATTCACGAGTTAATGACGTAGGGAGGCCTCGTTGGAAGAAGTCAGTGTGGCCATGTGGCCTTTGCCTCCCCTCTCGTTCTCCCCACCCCCAACGCCCCCAGCCAGTACAAGGCAAGCAGTGACCCTCCACATGCTGTCTCTGTAATGATGTGTCTGACCATGGACTGAGGCCTCAGAAACTGTGAACCCGACTAAACCTTTCTTCCTTTAAGCTGATTTTCCTCAGGTAACTTGTCGCAGCAATAGAAAGTTGGCTAGCATCTCCGTGTGACAGCTCTGTTGAAGGACGAGCTGCGAGGCAGAGAAGTTCTCGCTATCAGAGTGCTGAGGGATGTTTGCACCTCCCACGGAGGCCTTAGACGCCGCTGTGGTTTGTGGGAAGGCTCTGTGATGGGCAGGCTTGGAATCCAGTGGTTTATTCTCAGGAGTTACCACTCATAAGGGCCAAACCCTGAGCCAGGCGTGACTATACCTGCTCGTCTCCACCAGGTGGCAGCAGCCTGATTGCCATCGAGAGTTCTAGGCTGGGTGACAGGAACAACTTGTTCAGAAAAAAAAGAACCATCTGCTCTGGCCAACACTGAAGATAAGCAAATAGGTTAAGGTGACCCTCTGAATATTGAGTTCCTGATAGGAACTTTGCATCTGTGGTTGTAAATATACTAACAGTTCTAACCACAGGCCAAACCGGTGTTATCCATGTTTCTACCAGGGGGAACCAGAACCTGTAGGCAACCTCTGGTCTCACCTGTTCTTAGACCAGTGAGGCTCTCAGGGTGCTGAATACACAGGTTTTAGTGGCCTGAGGTCAGTTTTGGGGGTGGGGGGGACGCTTATCCAGTTGTTAATAAATTTATAGGACACAGAAGGGACATCGGATTTTCTTTCTGAAACCCCAATGATTTCCTTGCAGTTTCCCAAAATACTTGGGAGGGGAAGGAGTGGCCATCCTGAAATCTGATAGGTCAAGTGCTCTGGGAGGCTCGACCTGCAGACTTGCAGGTGTTTTTAATGAGTGGACAGGCCTGAAAAGGCCTTGAGTTCCACTTGAGTTTTGTTTATCCATTCATCCAGCAAGTATGTGCAGTCCTAGGTCAGATGCCTCAGGGGATAAAAATGCAGAGAGGACACAGGTCCTTTATCAAAAAGCTCCATCCAGGGGCTTGGAGAGGGAGCCTAGCGGTTAAGAGCACTGGCTTCTCTTCCAAAGAATCCAGGTTTGATTCCCAGCCCCCACAAGGTAGCCCACGACCATCTGTAACTCTAGTCCCAGAGAATCAGATGCACTTTTTCTCCACCCCAGGCACACAGGCACACACAGTGGTGCACAGATACATGCAGAATCAACCAGCAACAACCAACCTTCCCCCCCCTACACACACACACATACATAAAGTAAATAAAATTTATCACCACACAAAGGGTGATCTGGGTCATCTTATTAAAGGACTTTACATTATTGATTTGGTTCTTTTTTTTTTTTCCCTTCAGATTTCTGTTCTTCCTTATCTGGTTCAGGCTGAAAATTAAACCATGAGGCAGTGAAATGGGGAAGAAATGGAAAGGGAGTGGCTGGAGGCTTCAGGCTTGTCACAGGGATCCACAAGGCAGAGCATGAATCCCCTGCACTGTTTCTAGTGTGTCCAGATCTGAAAGGGAAGCATCGGCCCCTCCTCCTCCCTGTCAGAGGCTCAGGGAACCCCTGACTCTAGCTCCACTCTGCCTCATCTTGCAAATCTTCAGACACACCAGAAGAGGGCATCAGATCCCTTTACAGATGGTTGGGAGCCACCACTGGACTCAAAGACACAGAGAAATGTAAAAAAGAAAAATAGACTAGTGTCTCTTTGCCCTCGGGTAATATTATACATATACATACATAAATAATAATGAATATTTGCTTTGAGGAGAAGGATAATTGTGTGCTCTAAATATGAACTGTTTTCTGCCAATAATTACAAAAAGACACATAGAGGCTAAGAGTTATGTGCACTACTGAATGTTTTGTGTGGTTGTTGTTTTTGTTTTTGTTTGGTCAGAGAGGGAAATTTAAGAAATCAAACAAGTTATTTGGGGAGGAAGGACCCATGAGGGAGAAATGGTCAAGAATATTTCACTTTTATGATCCTTCTATGCTATTTGCATTACACTGGTGGGGGGGGTTATTTGTGTGTGGCACAGCACGCTTGTGGAGGACTTTTGAGAGCCAGCTCTCACAGGGCAGTGGTGGTGCAGCCTTTAATCCCAGCATTGGGAGGCAGAGGCAGGTGGTTCTTTGAGTTCGAGGCCAGCCTGGTCTACAGAGTGAGTTCCAGGACAGCTGGGGCTACACAGAGCAACCCTGTCTTGAGGGCTTCTGTAGATCTGCAGAATCAATGCCAGGTTCTCTTTTCCTTCATGTGGATTCACAAAGAGTTTTTGCTTTTGCTATGTTGCCTCTAATTGGCTTTTACGATTGCTGATACATCTTAACCCTTGTTGCCTGGTTCTTCAGAGGACCCAAGAGATCCCTGCACTTGGTTTTAGCACAGTAACCGACTGGACCCAGAAAAGACCTCTGTCGTATGGAGGACAGTTGCTCTGGGCCCTCAGCTTCCCAGGGACTTAGCATTGAGAATCTATGGCTTTGGCTTCTTTGGGGAAGTTGCTGCCTTTCTTTCCAGATCTGTGGGCTTCCCTGCTCCGGGCCTGCTCTCCTGAGTACCCACTGCTCTGGGATGGAGTGCTGAAACCCACTCCCAACCGTGGAGGGTGTGCTCCACGGCAAACCCACTCCTCTGGACTCAGACTCCTCAGGACCAGATTGTTCTGTTTGACTGCTTGCTGTACGCCGCTGTGCCATGCAGCTCTGAGAGTCACAAACAAACAGGAAGCCAGTCCACTTCCTCTTTGGTGAGGCTGGCTGCAAGTCTTTATCAGCTTGTTAGCCCAGAGGGGAAGGAGCAGCCAGGATTCAGAAAACAACTTCCTGGTAGAGATCACAAGGAATTTTGGTCCCACTGCCAGGACGGGCTCCCTGCTTTATGGACCCGTTGGCCCAGGTTGGCCAGCCTTCCTGAAAATGAAAGCCTAGCTCCTATCTCCCCCATGGGGAAGGCTTTTCTGATAAATGCAGCCCTGCCTGGGTCAACCTTAGCCTCCATCACTCTGACATGAAATACCGCTGAACTTTCATGAAGCAGCTCTTTAGGTGACAGTCACTAGAATGTGCTGTCCCTAGAGGCAGCACTGACATATTTTCTTGTGCCTCTCTCAGTGTCTGTCCCACACGGCTCTCCCTGTTCACTGGGATGCCCAATTCACGCTCACAGACTATACGAGCAGTCACAAAAGAGAGCACCAAGCAGAGCTGGCTCCCCATGGGGCAGGAAAGCACTGCTACATGAGACTATGGGGCGGCTGACGCAGAGGGAGTGGTGGGGACAGTTCCAAGAGTGTGAAACTGTGGTGTGGCCAGGGTGGAGGCTGGAGATGAGGACTACAGATATATTTGGTGCAGTCAACAAGCCCTGCGTGCCACCGGTGCACATGGGAGAGAGGCTGCCTAACTAACTGAACAGTCCCTAAGGCATCAGACAGAGAGACAGGGAACATTCAAAAGGAACTCAGGTTTTTACAAATCCTGCCAGAGGGGCTGAGAAATGGCTCCCAGTTGAAAGCTCTTGCTGCTCTTCTGGAGGACTCTCTGGAGGATTCCCAGTGCCCACGTGTTGGGTAAGAACCCTCTGGAACTCCAGTCCTAGGGGATCCAACACTTTCCTTCTGTCCTCTGTGGGCACCCAATGCATGCAGTGCGCAAACACAGGCACACACACAAAACAGTCATACACATAAAATAAATAAATCAATAAAATGTAAAGAGCCACTGTCAGACATGAACATAATGTTAAACATCGATCTAATCCTTTACAGTGTGACTCAGAGTATAAAGTAGGATACCATCGAGCCTCGGGCAATCTTTATGACTATCAGCTACTTGGGAGAACATTAGATGTGGGCCTGGCAGCCTGGGCTGAGTCATTGCCATTTACTAAAAGAGAAGGAGGAAGAGGAGAAGGGGGGAGAGGAGGAGGGGGGAGAGGAGGAGGAGGAAGAAGAGGAGGAGGAGGAG
>NC_034603.1:63118742-63124519 GCF_900095145.1 Mus pahari
AAAAAAAAAAAAAGTTTCTTTATTAAGCACCTGTGTGCAGAAAATAGAGACAGGTGTGGAAGAGTGGGGACCAGGTGTGGAAGGGTGAGGACCAGGTGTGGAAGAGTGGGGACCAGGTGTGGCAGGGTGGGGACCAGGTGTAGAAGGGTGGGGACCAGGTGTGGAAGGGTGGGGGAACCAGGTGTGACAGGGTGAGAACCAGGTGTGGAAGGGTGGGGACCAGGTGTGGAAGGGTGAGGATCAGGTGTAGAAGAGTGGGGACCAGGTGTGGCAGGGTGGGGACCAGGTGTGGAAGGGTGGGGACCCCATGCAGGTGGGGATGGAGGACAGACTGCAGTAGAAACTGACCAGCATGCCAGGATGGGGCTGAGATAGGACAATATGGAAGCAAATGTATGCAGAGGGAGCATGGTGTTCACAGAGCTAGGTCACAAAAAACTGCAGCAAGATCTAGGTGTGTAGCTCGGTGCAGGACCCTGAGCTCAAGGCTGCAGGCTCAATTCCCCAGCACTAGAGAACAGAAGGAGGAGGTGGGGTGGAGGGGTCCTGGAGGCAGTTGCTCTGAAAGTCCTCGAGGGGTACCGCGCTCATAATGAAGATCCGGAGAGTGGACAGAGACACCCTGGTGACTGTCCCCAGGATGCATGCCCATGAGGTTCAAGGTGCTCCTTGGTCTTTTACTTCGCTGTACATACAGTCTTGTCAACAGCACCAGTGTGAGTTTCTTTGGTGCCCTACTAGGTTTCCAAAGCTTTGCCTCATAGCCATGTACAAAAGCTCTGTCCCAGGCTGGAGAGATGGCTCAGTGGTTAAGAGCACTGACTGCTCTTCCAGAGGTCCTATGTCCAATTCCCAGCAACCACATGGTGGCTCACAACCATCTGTTACGGGATCGGATACCCTCTTCTGGTGTGTCTGAAGACAGCTACAGAGTACTCACATACATAAAATAAATAAGTCTTTAAAAAAAAAAAAAAAAAGCTCTACCCAGACGCTGTCAGCATGCCAGCACCCCACACTCAGCCCAGACCCCATCAGACAGACAAGGCAAGATAAGTGGAACCCCAGGTTAAAAATACCCGGCTTGTTGTAAAGAGAAATAGGCACAGGGAGGAAGGAAGTGTGGGGAGGTAATCTAGAGCAAAGCCCCAACGAAGAAGGTGGTGTTAAAGGCTGAGAGTGAGGTGGGCAGAGATTCTGAGGCACGTCCTCGGTGCCCTTGATGGGCAGGCCATTCAGGCAGGTCCTTGCAGAAAAATGGTTTGTGTTCACTGAGACCAGGATTCGAATCCCCATGAAAAGTCTCGACCCAGGTTTGAGACGGACAAGGAGACACCTTCAGGTTGGTGGGACTCAGGGGCTTGGAGGAAACCTCCTTGCGCTTGTCTCTGGGAAGAGTCACTGAACCAGCAGACCTTTCACCCTGGGGAGGTTGGGAAGGGTGTTTAGCTGGCCTGGAACCTCACCCACTCTTTGGGGGGGGGGGGAGGAAGAACAGTGAATCAGAGAGCTGAATGGCGCCAGCTTAGTGTCACAGCTCTGTGCCACAGAGATGTGGATCGAGGCTCTGAGTACAGGAGACCTGACTCTCCCCATTCCAATTGCAATGACCTTGGTCTACTGCTTCGTTCCTGCCTGTGTCTGTTTCCTTATATGTGGAAAGCAGACGGCTGTAGGTGGTGGCCTGGTAGCATCTCGGAGAGGATTGAGTAAGCCAATCAAAGTTACTGGTCCCTACAAGTTGTTTCTTAAAGCTGGCTAAGAAAGGTGTGATGGAGATGCACTAGGGAGAGACGCTCTTAACCAACGCCCATGGTTACAGGAAGCCTGCTCTCCACCTGGCCAGGAGGGGGCAGCAAAAAAGATGATCTGTGGTAAATACACCACAGACCCAAGTGTTCCGAAACTAATGCTCGATGGCTGATGCAGACATCTATGCAGTCATATTTTAGTGTGATAGAGAGTATGTTTGTGTCAACCTCCAGCTAAACCCTTTGTCCTTAGTGTGGGGAGGGGGGCCAGGCTAGCTGGAGGGAGTCCTGGCAAGAAGGAAGCCAAGGGAATACAGCTAAGTAAAAGGGAGTGTGCACACCAGATGACGGCAGGAGCAAATGGAAGAGTCAACAGGGACAGACTCAGGGTGCTTTGTTGAGAGTTTGCTTCTGGTTGGGGACTGTGGATCAAAGCATTTGGGAGAGTGAGGCAGGAGGATCACGAGTTCTGGACCGGCCTGAGCAACATACCAAGACTCTATCTTAAAAAAAAAAAAAAAAAAAGGCTGGTGAGATGGCTTAGTGGGTAAGAGCACCCGACTGCTCTTCCAAAGGTCCAGAGTTCAAATCCCAGCAACCACATGGTGGCTCATAATCATCCATAACGAGATCTGACTCCCTCTTCTGGAGTGTCTGAAGACAGCTACAGTGTACTTACATATAATAAATAAATAAATCTTTAAAAAAAAAAAATCAAATATAGCCACACATGGTGGAATATACCTTTAATGTCAGCACTTGGGAGGCAGAGGCAGATGGATGTCTGTGAGTTCGAGGCCAGCCTGCTCTACAGAACCAGTTCCAGGACAACCAGGACTACACAGAGAAACCCTGTCTCAAAAGACAAAATAAGGGGGCTGGTGAGATGGCTCAGTGGGTAAGAACACCCGACTGCTCTTCCGAAGGTCCGGAGTTCAAATCCCAGCAACCACATGGTGGCTCATAACCATCTGTAACAAGATCTGACTTCCTGTTCTGGAGTGTCTGAAGACAGCTACAGTGTACTTACATATAATAAATAAATAAATCTTAAAAAAAAAAAAAGACAAAATAAAACAACCACAAGTTTGCATTTTAGCAGCTAGGAGGTAGCTCAAAGACAGAGTCCCCTCCCTTAACACACTAACGAGCTTGAGGTCTGACAATGACAACAGCACCTTAGAGTCCAGGCATGAGGCAAAAGGAGGGGAATCTGAAGGTGACATTCAATCTGTGTGCTGTACAGATTTCACTGGTAGAGCTGCGAAGTGTAATTGAGAGGGGAAAAGGCTTGTGGCGGGGAGGCCAGCAGGTCAAACGGCCCCTGCTATGGCCAGGCAAGAGACAAAAAGAAAGCTCTTAGCAGGCAGAGTGACTGGAAAGATGACAAGGAGAGAGAAGACATTTCCATGATGTGTGGTCCCTCGCCTGGGCATGTAGTAGTGTCCTTTAGTGGAGACAGGGGATAAAGCTAGAGAAAGGGTTACAAAGAATCTTTGTATAGAATAGCGGGTCTCAGGAGGCTGAGATGGCCAGGTGCCCGGGGTAGGTGGGGGGCATGTGGAGGGACGAAGTGATAGATGGAACAGCAGAAATAAGGTGAGCTGGCAGACGGCTCCCTTCAGAATTGAGCAATAGTTACTTTTGTTTGTTTGTTTGTTTGTTTGTTTAAGATAGGGTCTCTCTAGATAGCCCTGGCTGTCTTGGAACTTTATTAATTTATCTGAGACAGGGTCTCTCTCTACATAGCCCTGGCTCTCTTGGAACTCACCATTTAGACAAGGCTGGCCTTGAATTTACAGAGATCTACCTGCCTCTGCTTCTTGAGTACTGAGATTAAAGGCGTGCACCACCATGCTCAGCATAATCACTGCTATTTTTAAAGATCGGTTGTATAATTCATAACCCTACCATTGAGCCCCCACTATGATTTTAATGTATAGTTGGATATTGTCACTGGCTTTGTATGGTAGATAAAGCTTCCTCAGGAAGAGGAGATGGGAGGCATCCCAGGGGGGTCAACAAGACTCCCTTGGTCTTTAATTTGTAGTCAGAAAGGTGATAAAGCACCATAGTTTTCACTGCATCCTAAATGACATATACATTATTATTGTGCTTGAGCTAAATCAATTATTTTTACAAAATAGAAAAATGACTTAAGGCGATCTTGCCAAGACGTTGCAGATAAAGATCATGGGAATTCAGGAAATGTTAGCATACTCCAAATGGCAAGCCAGGCATGGAGGTGCACGCCTGGACTCTCGCCACCCAGAGGAAAAGGGAGCACTACAAGTTTGAGACCAGCCTGTTCTACACAGTGGGGCTCAGGCCAGCCTCAGCTACAGAAGGAGACCTTGCTAAAAGGAAGGAAGAATGGGGGGAGGGATGGAAGGAAAGAGAAAGAAAGATAGGCTGAGGAGATAGCTCAGTTAGTGAAGCATTAACTGTGCAGGCATGATGACCCTGAATTTGATCCCCAGGGCCCATTAAAGGGGGGCAGTGACACAGGAGCCCATAATTCCAGCACCAAAGAAACAGACATGGGAGAACCCCTCTGTTTTCTGGCTGGCTAGTCTGGCTGAATCAGCAAATGCCACTGGAGTTTGAGACCCTGTCTCAAAGAATAAGATGGAGAGTGACTGAGGAAGACGTCCAGTGTTGAGCTCTGACCTTCGTATAGCCCCTCCACACGCACGTGTACCTGAACACACAAAAAGAAGAAAGAAGACGCAGTGGGAGCTGGGGAGATGGCTTAGTAGGTAAGCGTGCTCACTACTTGGAGGCCTGAGTTTAGAACCCGTCGCCTGTGTAAAAGCTGTAGGCTCCCGTCATCTTGGTGCCGTGAGCGACATAGACAGGAGAGTCATTGAAGCTTGCTGGCCACTAACCTAGCTCCAGGTTCAGGGTGGGACCCTGTCTCAAAAGAATAAGGTGAACAGTAAGAGAACAGGACACCCAGAATCCTCCTCTGGCCTCCAGGTGTGCACTGGCACCTGCAGACACATGTGCACATCACACACACACACACCCTACATATGCCACAGAATAAATATCTTTTCAAGTGAAGGGGGAGATAAAGTGATGAGAGAAGGAAAGAGCAAAGTCGGCCTCCTCTCCCTCCATCTGTCTCCATCGATGGTTCCATTACGATGCTAAGATAGTGAGAGTTTAGTGAGGTCTAACAAGAATGTGGTGGAAATAAATCTTGACACTTTTTTTTTTTTTTTTTTTTTTTTTTTCGAGACAGGGTTTCTCTGTGTAGCCCTGGCTGTCCTCGGACTCAGAAATCTGCCTGCCTCTGCCTCCCGAGTGCTGGGATTAAAGGCGTGCGCCACCACGCCCGGCTTAAATTTTGACACTGTTAAGGCCACAGTGTGAAGTGGACAGTTGTGCCACTGTTTTTAAAAAAACAAGACTCACCTCAAATATATACTGTGACTTGAGATAGCAGGCCAAGTGTTAGAAAGAGCTGAGCTGGGTGTGATGCATGTCTTGGGGGGGTGGGGTGGGTGGAGGCAAGAGGGTCAGGAGTTCTGGGCCAGCCTCGGCTACAGAGCAGGTGTGAAGCCAGCCTGGTGTACAGAAAGCCTGGGGGAAATGCACTTGCTTTGAAAGCACAAGGGCTGTAGTTTGGACCCTGGCAACTCTGTAAAAAGCTGGGCGTGGCTGAGTCCATGGACCATGGTACTAGAGTAGGGGTATGGAGATGGGTGGGTCACCGGGGCTTGCTAACTAGCAACTGAGTTCTCCAGGTTCCTTGACAACCTTGTCTTGAAGGGGAAAAAATGGAAAGTGGTGAAGTAGGACTCCCAATGTCCTCCTTTAGCCTCTACTAACAAGCACACAGACATGTAACTTGTGCATGCGCATACACACACACACACATACATACATATATGCACACACGTTCATTCATATACATACATGCACACATACACACATGTACACACATATACACATATACATACACACATACACACATGAAATAATTAAACATATATATATATATATATATATATATATATA
>NC_034603.1:63125179-63135497 GCF_900095145.1 Mus pahari
CCGCCTGCCTCTGCCTCCCGAGTGCTGGGATTAAAGGCATAAATAAATCTTTAAAAGAATATATTATTGCTGATAAAATGAAATACTTTAGCAGAGCCTAGTGGCACACGCCTTTAATCCCAGCACTCAGGAGACAGAGGCAGGTGGATCTCTGTGAGTTTGAAGCCAGTCTGTGAGTTCCAGGGCAGTCAGAGCTAATTGTGAGACCCTGTCTGGAAACAACAACAAGATGTCTGTAAGTACGTTGCTCTGGGGGATTGCCACCTCACAATGACTGTAACTTTCGTTTTAAAATCCTGGGTCCTGGATCCCAGAGCAGGGGTTACCTTTCTACTTCCTCGGTGCTTCCCATCTGAAACACTAAGGGTTGTATTTATCCTGCAGAACAAAGGATGCCTGTATTGGAGAGTGAGGCCGCAGTGGCTCACCTGTCTTTCATCGCCTTGGTCCTTCCCCTTCCTTCTGGAGACGAGAGAAAGAATAGTCCAGCTCCCTGGAGAAAAGCCTTAGGTAAATACAGGACGTTGCGAGTTATTGTTACTATTTAACAACACTAGCAGCTGTGTGCTCACTGAGCCTCTGAGGGGCTCCAGTGAACATCCAGACCAGGGGTCAACAGCAAACACTCCAACACCTGTCCTTTTTGACACCATATGAATCTAGGGGTCCCTGAGGCCTATGAGGCCTAGGGGGTGTGGAGGCTGCTGGGGCTTAGAAAAACCAAAGCCGGAAAAGGGGAAAAGGGGGAAACTGTCATTCTCTATGGATGGAACAGTCTACCTCCTTCTAGACAGAGGCCAAGAGTGAATTGGGCCAGTGACTGGTCTTGGAAAGCATTATATGTGTCAGCCTAGGGGCCTGAGCCATGGGGATGAAATCTTCAGTGGGGTTTGGGTGCCCACAGACTACCTGCCAAGAAAACTAGGATGGGGTTCACCCCCCACCGCCTTCCACACCAATTACATATTATAGTATAATACGTATGTGTTCTATTTAAAAGTACATTTGTGCGAGGAATTTAACAGGGTAAACGTGATTCTTCTCCGCAGTTTATGTTCAGCACATATTCCTTGAGCTTATGCCTTGGCTTTGAAATCATGTACCAAGAAAGCACAGGGGAGACGCCAGGGCACCGATGACCTGTGGGTAAGTTAGGATTTGCAGATAACTGTGGCACAAGTGGAGAGGGACCTGAGAGGTTCAGATGAGGAGGAACCAGAGTGGGACGAAGAGTCAGACAGGGTCATGGCTCAAGGCCTAGCCTTGAAGGGTCAGGGAATATGATCAAGTGGAGATGGAGATACTGACATCCCCAAGAACGAGTCAACCCCACCAACGGAGAAGCGTGGGACACATGTGGTGAGCTGAGTAGTTACTTCACCCTGGCGAGGAAAGCATACGGGAGATTGGGATTGCAAATGTGTATTGGAAACAAGAGATGTTCTCCCCTGCTCCCCCTTCTCCCCAGTGATCACTCATGAGCACTACAAGCTTAGGAAAGATTCTGGGCGAGTAACGATCAAAACAAAGCTTGCCCAGAGCCGTCCAGTGAAGTTCCTTGGGAACCGCGATTCAGATGCCAGGCTTCAGGCCTTTGTACTGACCAGACACAGATGGGTCTGTGGGAAAGTGCCCTGGGCCACGCTGGCCAGGTGGATTGCTTCTCTGAGAAACCCTGGAACCCAAGTTTCCAAGCGGCTGGGCGTCCTTCACTTCTGTCGGCTTGGGTCTTGTTAAGCCAAATCTTCCCATAGACGCTGGGTGGTGGATGAAGCTAGTGGCTAGACTGAAGCTCGGATGGGTTGGGCTGGGAATGGCTGAGTGTGGGATCTCTGTAATAAAACCTAGGGAAAGGAGCCCTTGCAGTGTCCTGGGGTGTGAGGCACAGGGCGTGGGGCCCTGCATTCCCAGGTGGCTAAGACGACGCCGCCGCTGCTGATGAGTATCATTATTATCCCTGCCTGCTCGGGCTTCTTGGAACTTTCATCCTGCAGGACCCTGCCTGGCTGGGCAGGCGTCACCAACTAGCAAGGGGTGGGGCGGGCAGGTAGCTCCTGGCAGCAAAGGAACAGGACATAACCAGGGTTTTTCCGGCCGTTCCGAACTCCCTTATAACCACGGAGACATGGGCAGTTTCACCAGGGGAAACTGAGACACACCAGCAATGAGTGAGTTGGCAAGGGCCCTCAGCAGAAACCCTCCTCCTTCCCTTCGCTATGCCCTTCATAAAGTCATGTTTATTCTCTGTAAGCTGGGGTTGCTCTTGCAGGGCTGGAGGAGAGCCAGATAAGGTGTGGATTCTAGAAGAGAGAACTGGGCCCGGGCCAGGACATCAGAGCTGGTACCCTCTGTGCCAGGTGCTTCGGGCATCATGAGGTCAGGCTCCTGGTTTCGAGTCTCTCTGGAAGGTTCTGCCATATGGGTGGATCTTCCACAAGCCCCCGAGGGAGGGCAAGGCTGGAGACGCGCAAAATGTCCAGCTCTGTCCCAGCGGAGGCTAGATACAGCATCCTGGGATAGGAAGAGCCTAGATCTCATAAAGATGGGTCAGGCCCAGGAGCAAAGGACTAGACAAAGACTCATAGACTGAAAAAGGTGTGTGTGTGTCTGTGTGTTGTGTGCATCCAAGTGTGTTGTCTGTACATCTGTTAACACCAGCTTCCAGTGGGGACATGTCTCTGCTTGCCGAGACAGATCAAAGAGAGAAGGTACTGGAAAGGAACATGAATGGCAGACTGATGACTTAGGTAAGGGATTGAGTGGAATCCTACAAAACACATGGATTCAGGCCCACTGGGTACCCACTGGAGAAGGAAGGGAGCGGTTGGTCCAGTAGTCTGCAGGCTGAGGCCCCTTCTCTACTGGTGCCTGTCTCTTAGAGAATAGCAGTCTCTGGAACCATTTTCTGGCTTCAAGGGGAAGTGGGTCAACACAGACTAGGCCATGGGCACTGGAGGAGAGAAGGTGATAAGCAGTGTCCCAGCAGCCTCCACGAGCGTCCCCAGGATCCCATCAGTCACACATTCATGTAGCTAGCATTTATAAAGCAACCGCTGTGAGCAAGCCAGGCTACTTGGCTCTGTGGTACAATACGTGAGATACATCCTCTGCTCTCAGGAGGCTCTCTGGAGAAAGACAAACCTTTCTCTCTGATGAACTTCTTAGTTGAGTCCTGAGACACCTTCACCCTCCCTGGTGGTGGTTGTGCCCCCCCCTCTACCCATGCCACCAGCCATCTGCCAGTTCTCTGTAGTTACATACCCACATACACACACACACACACACACACACACACACACACACACACACACACACACAAGCAGGTTTCACTAGAACTCTTCCTGGTGGCTTGACACCCACCCAGCCAAAACCTCCAGCCTTCAGCTATAAAAGTCATCCCTTGAGTGTCCCGTTGTGTCAGACCACACAGGGCTCACCGTGACCCTATCAGATCGAACACACCCTTCTGCGTACAATCCCTCCCCCGCTTGCTTTCTCCCAGTGATCCAAAGAGTCCAGAGCAGACTCTCAAGGCTGATTAGACAGCCTGGTCCACAGAGTGAGTTCCAGCACAGCCAGGGCTACACAGAGAAACCCTGTCTTGAAATTTCAAAAACAAAACAAAACAAAACAAAACAAAAAAACCCAAAAACAAAACAAAACAAAAACAAACAAACAAACAAAAAAAACAACCAAACAAGGCTGATTAGATACAATATGAGCTTCTGGGGGATTTTCAGGGCCCTGCCACAAGTTTTTATTCTGACTGCCCGACAGTGTCTCTCTCCTCATCCCCCAAAAGCATCCCTTCCTGTCCCCAGTCGTGTCCCTTCCCATCCTCAGCACACAAATATCAGTAATGTGACTGTCAACATCAGAACAACAGCATGGACCTTTTCAAGAGAAACCTTTTCATGTCTATAGCCAATTAATTTGACAGACATATATAGACTAGAGGCTATGGGCCAGGTATGGCGACAGTCACTGAAATAGCTCTTATGATGTTGGGGGAAAGATAGGCCTGTTGCCATGGAATGAGTGAGGGGCATGCGTGAGCAGGGCGGGTAGACAGTGACGGAGACAGAGGTACTGAGGGTCAGATGTAACAGTGCTCGAGGCTTCCCCAAATCCCGCTCTGCCACCCACCAGGCTTTCTTCGAGCTTTCCTTCCTGGGTTCTTCACATCACCCAGAGTGCCTTGCTGGGAGAAATGGAGAATGGTCACGTGGCACGTTCCCATAGGCACCACAATGTTCTTCTGCAGTGGAAAAAGTTCCTCCATTCCTGCAGCCAGCATCCTCTGGAAGTGATACAGGAAACAGACAACAGAAATTAGAGTCTAAAGTATCGTGATTTTGTTTTGTTTAAAAAAAAAAAAACTTTGGAGACTGGGCTTGGTTAGTAAAATGCTTGCTAAACAAGCCTGAGGACCTGAATTTAATCTCCAGCCCAGAATGGGGAAGGCACAGCCTGGAGGCTGTCTGGGGTTTGATGGTCAGCCAGTCTTGCCAAGTCAGTGAGCTCTAGGTTTAACGAAAGACCCGGTTGGGCAGTGGTGGCACATGCCTTTAATCCCAGCACTCTGGAGGCAGAGGCAGACAGATCTATGAGTTCGAGGCCAGCCTGGTCTACAGAGTGAGTTCCAGGACAGCCAGGGCTATACAGAGAAACCTTGTCTTGAAAAAAAAAAAAAAAAAAAAAAAAAGACCCTAACTCAGAAACTTAAATAACAAATGAATGACAGAGGAAGTCACTCAGTGTTGACGTGTGGCCTCCACACACGTGTGTGCATGAGCATGCTCACCTCACGCACACACCCTTTAAACAAGGGAAGTTATAAAGGGCTACAAAAGGCCCCCACTATTCCACCTAGTTAGGAAGTAACCGCTCCCCATCCCCTGACCCATAGGGCAGTCGTCTTGTGGGGAAAGAAGTCTGCTGTGTTTGGCTTCAGCTACAGGGGTGTGGCTCTCCTGGGTGAGACTTGTTCATGAAGGAAGGCTCTAACTCCCAGTGCAGTTGCTTGACATGGGGTGGATATTTAACCAAGCTAATCAGAAGAAAAGTCTTCCAACTGCCTCACCAAGGCAAGATGCTACAGATCTCTCCTTCTCCCTTATCTACCCCAGACCACCTGGCAAGTTCTGAGACATCCTCTACTCTGAATGCACAGCTCCTGTAAACCAACATAAGCAAGTGGCCTTTGGGTCTGATCACTCCATTTCCTTAAGCATAAACGTTCAGATGGATAATTTTGAAAGGACCCGGGGGGGGGGGAAACGTGGGAGCCAGAACATGCTTGACTGGTCTCCGGGTCCTCTCATAATAGGGGCTGTCCCCCACAACCTGGTGACTCTGTCTCCAAGGAACCTTGCCCCAGGTGCAGAATTCCTGGTCATAAAACTGGGACAGCTCTCAAAAATGCTAAGAGAGAAGCTGCTATGCTTAGGAAAGCAATCCTTTTTAGGTCTGCCAGGCAACAGCGAAAAGTGGGGCTATGCAGTGAGATAGGTGTGAGAAATAACATGGCCGAACTGCTGCCCTACGTGTGGAGTTTCCCTAATCAAAGGGTAGGCCATTACAAGTGTACAAGCCCCTCCCCTCCCCTCTTTCCCCTTCCCCTCCCTCCCCTTCTCCCTTTTTCTCTCCTATTTCTCTTTTCTCTTTCCTCTTCTTCCTCTCCCCCTCCCCTTCTCCTTTCCTTTTTGCTTCCCTGTGGAATGGAACAGCGAGTCCCTACATGAGGAGACCTCTCTGTCATTCACAGCCAAGCACACCATTTACCTATCTAGCTTTTATTCCAGCATCCTCAGCTCAGCTTCTGGCCCTTTATATTACCTTGCCCAGCTGGTCAAGCCCTGGTTCCTTTCTCTGAATTCTATCCATGGCATAAATAAGGCTTGCTGTTTGATATGTTTGATGACACACACCTGATGTTTGTGTAGACCGAAAGACCATTTCATTTTAGTCCCTTAAAGCACCGAGCACAGGGATGAACCCTTATAGGACTTGATGGAGCTCATTAAACTCTGGAGAATGTGTCCTGAAAGGTGGCTACAAGAACAGTGAAGGTGGAGAAACATCTCATACAACACCACTTAGATTCCTGGTAGACAGAATCCACACCTTCAGATGCACCACAGTGGGGGCAGGAAGGAGGACATCTTTCACAAAGCCACGGAGTTCAATTACCTGTGGGGAAGCCTTCGGTTCAGGCAATTCCAAACAGCAGTGTGCACCGTAGGAAGAAACTGGGAATCCAGAGCAGGTCGGAAAGCTTTCTGTAGGATTGTCAACATGGAAGAACTCGCCCGAGACTAAAGACCAGTGTGAATGTTGGAGATAGAAGGAACACGGCAGATATTGCTCTTTATAGTAAAGCTGTCTCCAGAATCATGTCTCCGTCCAATGAATTGAGAGTTGGAGAGGAAGTTGTATATACATTGGGGACTGTTGGATTATTATAATCTCATCCTCACCATCACCCGCCCCCTCCTTCTGCTTCTTTTGAGATGGGGTCTCATGAGTTTTGATCCTCCTGCGTTCATTTCCTAAGTGCTGGGATTACAGGCAAGCACCACCACACTTAGTTTATATACCACTGGGGACCAAACCCACGGCTTTGTGTTTGCTGGACAAGGATTCTACCAGTTGAGCTGGATCCCAGTCCAGAACCTTTTTTTCCTTAAACCTGAAGCACCATCTCCTTTATCCTCATCTCTTGTTTATTTATTTATTTATTTATTTATTTATTTATTTATTTATTTATTTAATAAAGCTTTTATTATGTGTAAGTACACTGTAGCTGTCTTCACACACTCCAGAAGAGGGAGTCAATCAGATCTTGTTACGGATGGTTATGAGCCACCATGTGGTTGCTGGGATTTGAACTCCGGACCTTCGGAAGAGCAGTCAGGTGCTCTTACCCACTGAGCCATCTCACCAGCCCCCTCATCTCTTGTTAAAGAAGCAAGTAGTAGTTTATCCAGGAAACACTGTTGGTGGCAGTATCACACTAATGGGCCAGGGCACGGTGCAAGTCAAGGAAGAGCCCTAGTTCTTGGTAGTCTCCATTTTATGGCAACTAAAGGATACCAAAGAGGAAAGAAACCCTAGCCTCCTCAAATAGCCTATAAGCCAGGGAGGCCCTGCTTTAACCAGACTGGATACAAGACGTAGCAGAACACAGAGGAAGTGGCCCAAGGCCCTGTGGGGGAAGTAAGGAAGGCTTCCCAAAGGAGGTAGCCATTGGAGCTGAAATGTAAAGAACAAGCTCTCAGCCAGATAAACAAGTAAGAATGGGGTGTTCCAGGTGGAAGGTGTGGCATGGATGAACACTTAGACAAAGGAGCATGGTCTGTTGCAGATGCTGGAGATGTTCAACATGTGCAGCATAGGGGAGTCAGGGCAAGTGAAGTTGACCCCACATTTGGGCAAGTCCCAGAATGCCTTGCAAAAGAGTTTGGATTTCCATGTAAGCTATGGAGAGCTGGATTATTTCCTATGGCTGCTCTAGCAAACCGCCACACACCAGGTAAGATGAAAAGACACACATGTGAAGTCTCACTGGGCTGCTGTGGATAGCGTCGTCTCCCCTCTGAGAGCTACTAGGGAGAACCGATTCCTTGCTTGCTCACTTCTGCTTCCCCCAGCAGCCCACAATCCTCAGCTCACATCCTTCTCCAACTTCACAGCCAGCATCACATGGTTTCAATCCTGTTTCCCTAACTGTATCTCAGACTCCAGCACTCTACTGCCTCTGTCTCCACGGGGCTCCTGGGATGGCCGCCAGGTCCCTTAGAATCCGTATAAGCACCACACCCCTGAACTCAGTCACCTTGCAAAATCCCTTTTGCAATGTAAACTGGCTTATTTACAGGTTCAGAGAAGTGGGTGTGGACCTTTGGGGGGGGGTCACTATTCTACGCATACACAACAGGAAACAGTAAAGAAACCTGAGTGAAGCTTGGGGTGGCTGGTAGCACAGCACTGTGGCTCAGTGAGATGGTGTAGGGTCTAGAGGGATGGCTCAGTGGTCTGCTCTTACAGAGGACTGGAGCTCAAGTCTTAGCACCAATGTGGTGAGTCACAATCAGCTATAATTCCAGTTCCAGGGGGATTTGACCCCCTCCTCTGGGCACCAGGTATGCATATGGTGCGCATGCAAACATGTGGGCACTCATGGTATCCAAACTAAAAAAAAAAAAAAAAAAAAAAAAAAAAAAACTTAGAGAAAGAAAAAAAAAAAAAAAAAAAAAAAAAAAAAAAGTCTTGGGGAAAGAAAAAACAAAAACAAAAAATAAAACAAAACAAAACCCACTGGTGTGGGCTATGACGACCCCAGTTCACTCTTGCCTCTGCCAGTAAGAGCAATGTGACCTTATGTCCTTCCGGAGTATGGTCTCTGTACTTGGGTTTTCTTGTCTGTAAAACGGAC
The DNA here is from genome assembly GCF_900095145.1 of Mus pahari. Classification (NCBI taxonomy): domain Eukaryota; kingdom Metazoa; phylum Chordata; class Mammalia; order Rodentia; family Muridae; genus Mus; species Mus pahari. The sequence continues at coordinate 63,133,617 of NC_034603.1, forward strand.
AAAAATACCTTGCTTGTTCCCTAGTTATTCAGTGACGAAAGTTAGGACAGGAGGAACCATTCAATAAACTGCAAATATCTTGCTCAGTGCTAAAAACAGAACCTAGCCCACTATAGGGCTCATCAGCATAGGAAGGAAGGAGACACCCGAGCACAAGGGTTTCTCTGCATAAGAACACGTGATACTATAATCCTCCGGATGAGGCTCGCCTGCTTCCTCTGTTGGCAGAAGGAAACAAAGGCTGGAAGCTGCCTACATCTGTTCTCCTTTCTGCTGAGATTTGTTCTGGGTGTTAAAGAGTAAATGATTTGTTTGTTTGTGTTTTGAGACAGGGTTTCTCTGTGTAGCTCTGTCCTGGAACTCATTCTGGACACCAGGCTGGCCTGGAACTCAAGAGATCTGCCTGCCTCTGTATACAAGGTTTGCCTGGAGCTACAATGTAGCCCAGGCTGGCCTCAATCTCCTGGTGATCTTCCTTCCTCAGCTTCCCAAATGCTGGGATTACCAACATGAGCTGCCACTACCAGCTATGGATACTTTATTTAATTCTTCAATGCTATTTATTTATTCTCCCACCCCGAGATTTCCGCAACACTGTGGGTGACATTCGGCTGTTTGAAGACTTGGTAGTGTCTCAGCCAGATAGATACCCAGTGTGATGACATATACTCCACTGATTTGGTAGTGACCCATTCTGGTTTCCTAGATGCCCTTAAACGCCTTTGGGCATCTCCTTTGTCCCCACTACAGCACCAACAGGCTCCTTGTTCTCTTTCCTTTGTTGATTTCTTCTCTAAGTTCCTCCTCGGATACAGATCTAGGGGTTTGCCTATCAGTAGGGTTGTCAAACAAAACAGAACTCAGCCAATGAAGTTTGGATTTCAGACAAACAATGCATAATTTTAGTGTAAGTATATTCCAAATAGTACTGCCTGTTGAATAGTGCATTACTAACCCGTTATTTGATTAAGCGGGGCATTCCATTCTGTAGCATCACCATGTAACATTTCACTCTGTTCTCTGATACCGTTTACAAGGCAAACTGGCATGCGAGTCCAGAAAACTTCAGTGTCCTCTTTACATAGTAACACAGAGGAGAGAGGGAAGAGGATGGTTCTGGAGGGGTGGTGGTCAGATTGGGCTCTGGTCCCTGTGGTCTCTGTGTTTCACAACACACACAGGCAAGCCCCACTTCAGCCTCCCTTCCTGGGGTCTAAAGAGTACCCAGGATACCCATTCTGTTGAAGTATATTGAGATTGCTGCTTAGTTTTCTTTTGAAAAGAGAAACATGGCACATGTGTGTAAAATCCCACACTTGGAAGGCTGAGGCAGAAGGATTTCACGTTTGAACCCAGCCTGAACTGCACAGAAAGACCATCTTTCAAAAGGGAATCAATCAATCCATCTGTATGCTGTATAAAGCATGTTCTACATTGCAGCCTGGGATAATGTCAACTCTCCCGCCAGTGGGCTATGCATTGGATTAGAGTATGTGATCTGTTGTAACAAGCTAAGCTATGGCTTGAATATACAAGACTGGTCTTTCTATTGACTAAAAAAGCTTTCTCACCAAAGATCCATTCCAGGTGGTCCCCTAGTCTAGCATCCTTCTCTCCACTGCCCCCCTCCACTGACACCTCATCCACAGTTCCTCATTCTAAACTTCCTTCCATGGTCTGTGGATTAGTTGCCCGATACCCCTCCTATCTTAATATCTTTTTATCTTCCTTCCTTCCTTCCTTCCTTCCTTCCTTCCTTCCTTCCTTCCTTCCTCTCTCCCTTTCTTTCTTCCTTCTCTCTTCTTCTTCTTCTTCTTCTTCTTCTTCTTCTTCTTCTTCTTCTTCTTCTTCTTCTTCTTCTTCTTCTTCTTCTTCTTCTTC
>NC_034603.1:63135514-63138422 GCF_900095145.1 Mus pahari
TCTCTCTCTCTCTCTCTCTCTCTCTCTCTCTCTCTCTCTCTCTCTCTCTCTCTCTCTCTCTCTCTTTCCTGCCTGTCCCTGCCTCTGTCTCCCAAGTGCTGAGAGTTGAGAGTAAAGGGGTGTGCCACCATGTCTGGCTGAGGTTGTCCTGACTGAAGGCCAAAGGTCAGTGCTGGGCCAGCCAGACCTCTCCCTGCAGCCCGTCAGCCCCTCCACTCCCAGGAGCACTTTTTGGCTCTCCACGCCAGTCTTAGTCTTGTCTCACTGTCTCAGACAGACTTCCATTCACATCAGTGTCGTCCAGCCATCCTGTGGTGTTGACATCTCCATTTCTACTCTTTTAAGTATCCTTTCTGAGACTAAACCAATTTTTTGTTTGTTTGTTTTTTGAGACAGGGTTTCTCTGTATAGCCCTGGGTGTCCTGGAACTCACTCTGTAGACCAGGCTGGCCTCGAACTCAGAAATCTGCCTGCCTCTGCCTCCCGAGTGCTGGGTTTAAAGGCATGCACCACCACGCCCAGCTTTATCTATCTATCTATCTATCTATCTATCTATCTATCTATCTATCTATCTATCAATCTATTTATTTATTTATTTTTAAGGTTTACTTTTATTTCATGTGTATGTGGAAGGGTCTGCATGTATGTATGTGTGTCCCCTGAGTGCCTGGTATCTGTGGATGCCAGAAGAGGGTGTCAGAAACCCTGGATCTGGAATTGGCAAGTGGTTGTGAGCTACCATGTGGTGCCTTGTGGGAATCAAATTCTAGTTCTCAAAAGCAATAAGTGTTGTGACTGAGCCATCCCTCCAGCCTACACCCCCACTCCCACCCCCCACTGACCCCTCCCCCCAGCATGAAGTCTTAAAAGAAATCCTGGGATTTTATTTCGAGTAATGAACACAGCCACCTAACCAAGACGCCACCTAATCAAGGCGGTAGGCCTTGGGGCTAGCAGGGGATTCCAGCTGTATCCTCAGGTTCACAAGGGCAATGGATATACTTTCAAACCCTTATTTACTTTCTAGGAAATGTGGCCCTGAGGGGCCAGGGGAGTTAAAGACGTACTGGTACAACCTCTAAGAAAAACTTGCTCCAGATAAGGTCTCCTCATCCTTAATTGTTATTGTTATTGTTATTAACCAACTCCTATGAAAAGCTGCCACAGGTTTGTTAACAACCTCAGGTCTGAGTTTAATTAATACCTCTGAAGGCTGAGCCCTCAGGCAACATGTTGTCCACCCCCACAACTCCACAAGCAGGCTCCACCTCTTCTGACTCCGCTCACCAGGCGCTCTTCTTCGTCAGGTTGTCCTTTATGCTCAGTCCAGCCAATCCCTGCTTTTCCAGGCCCCTTGCTCCCAGGCTTGGTAATCTCATCTATCTCCTTTGACCTCCTTTCTCCGTTTTCGCAGCTACCAAGTTTCCTCTTCAAGAGTCAAGCCTGGGGGGGGGGGGAGTGAAATCTGAGGTGCCCAGAATTCCCTAGCAGTCCCCAGTTCCTGCCCCGCTTCCCCATCTCCTCTTGAGAACTTCCGGATGCTTCTCAGGCGGTACGGCCGGTTAGGTGGGTTGGCTGGTTTAGGGTTACAGAGTTTGGCACTGACTCTAGCCCCTCTCAGCGGCCCTCTTTAATTAATTCCAATTAAAAGAAACCTCCAGTGGACCTCAGTGTGTGCCTCTGGGGCACATGTCACATCAATTACAAACAAAACAAAACAAAACAAACCAAACCATAAAAACAATTAATCCTAAAAGGTGCATGAGCCTCTTTGAAGAGTCTTATACAACTACGGCCATAGGGTCTTGGAAACCTTTGCTATAAATAGACCTCGAGGACAAACCCTAAGGAGGAACTTAGGCCCACTTTCCGAAGGCATCTCTCTTAGTACTAGACCAAAGTCTCTTAAATGTGAAAGTCTACCTCTCCATTCTAGGAAGTGGGCCATTTGGCAAAAGCAAGGATTAATCTTTCCTGTGTGCTCCCATTGAGCTCATCAGTCATTTTACCATCACTATAGGCAAGGTCTATGAAGACATTACCAACTGGGAAGAGAGAAGGCGGCAGGGATCCATCCTCCTTCCTTCCTCCCTCCCCACCTCTTCCCTTTTTATTTATTTGCTGTCTTTTTTTTTAAATTGATTTTGGAGAAAGAGGTCTCACTGTGTAGATCTGGCTGGCCTCAAGCCTCAACTCATAGAGATCTGCCTGCCTCTGCCTCCCTAATGCTAGAATTGACCAAAGGTGTGAGCCACCTCTTTACTTTTATAGACTCCCATTTATTTTTATTATATACGTATATGAGGTATTTTGCCTGCATGTATGTCTATGTCATGTGCGTGTCTGGTGCCTGCGTGGGTCCTGGGAATCAAAAACCCAAGTTCTCTAGAAGAGCAGCCGGTACTCCTAACTGCTGAGCCGTCTCTACCCCCACAAATATTTTTTTCATCTGTGAAAAGTAAGTTGGCAGATTGAGATAAGTTCTAACTCTCATTATTACTAATATTATCCTTTTTGCCTGACTGGAATTAAAATAATATTGGTAGACCAGATAAACATAGCTCTCCTTATCTGTTTAACTCACTCATCTATTGGTGTGTGTTGACCACAAATCACTTTGTTCTTTTATGTTTGTCAGCATCTGGCTGACCATTTGAGTTCAAAACTTCAGAGGGCAGAGACCACATCTGTTCAATTTGCTTTGTATGGTGTCCAGCAAAGAGCTACAGGGTGGGGTTAGAGAAGTCTTGGACTTGGACCCTGGCAGCCCAGGTTCTAGCTCTGCTCATGTGACTCTTAAAATTAGGGCCTTGCCAGGCGGTGGTGGCGCACGCCTTTAATCCCAGCACTTGGGAGGCAGAGGCAGGTGGATTTCTGAGTTCGAGGCCAGCCTGGTCTACAAAGTGAG
>NC_034603.1:63138466-63147604 GCF_900095145.1 Mus pahari
AAAAAAAATAAAAAATAAAAAATAGGGCCTTATTTTTATTGACTGTTAAAAAATTAATGTGGGGGCCAGGTGTAGTGTGCATACCTTTAATCCCAGTATTCCAGAGGCAGAGGCAGAGGGAGAGGCAGGAGACTCTCCATGAGTTTGAAGCCAGCCTGGTTTGCATAGCCAGTCTCAAGCCAGCCAGGACTACATAGTAAGACCTTGTTTCCATTAAAAGGGGGATAGTTTCTGAGTTAGACATGGCAATGAACTTCTGTAACTTCAGTACTTGGGAGGTGGAGGCAAAAAGGATTAGAAGTTCAGGTGTTTGGGCTGGAGAGATGGCTCAGCAGTTAAGAGCTCTGGTTGCCTTTCAAGAGGACCTGAGTTCAATTCCCAGTAACCACATGGCAGCTCACAGCTGTCTGTAACTCCAGTTCCATTGGATCCAACATCCTCACACAGACATACGTGCAGGCAAAACACCAATGCACATACAAAAAAAAAAAATTAAAGAAGAAGAAGAAGAAGAAGAAGAAGAAGAAGAAGAAGAAGAAGAAGAAGAAGAAAGAATATGTGTATGCCCTTAATCCTAGCACTTGGGAGGCAGTGGCAGACAGATCTCTGTGACTTTGAGGCCAGCCTGGTCTACAGAGCAAGTTTCAGGACAGCCAGGGCTACACAAAGAAACCCTGTCTCGAAAAGCAAAACAAACAAACAACAACAACAAACGAATGAACAAGCAAAAAGAGAGAAAGGAAGAAAAAAAACATGGGAGGGGCTGAAGAAATGGCTTAGAGGTTAAGAGCATCAGATGCTCCTCCAGAGGGAACCCGGGGTTCAATTCCCAGCACCCACATGGCTCACTATCTGTGACTTCAGTTCTAGCGCATCTGGCATCTCCACACAGACATGCACGGATGCAAAACACTAATGCTTATGGCCGGGCGTGGTGGCGCATGCCTTTAGTCCCAGCACTCGGGAGGCAGAGGCAGGCAGATTTCTGAGTTTGAGGCCAGCCTGGTCTACAGAGTGAGTTCCAGGACAGCCAGGGCTATACAGAAAAACCCTGTCTTGAAAAACCAAAAAAAAAAAAAAAAAAAAATTCACTAATGCTTATAATATATATTAAGAATATGTGACAGTTTTTTAGAGTGGGGTTATCAACTGCCACCCCCCCCCCCAGTATAGTGGGAACTAGGGAACTTGGGTCTTGGTTTGGCTCTGTCATCTACTGATTTGGATGACTTTGGCTAAGCCATCAAAACATTCCTTGGTTTAAATGCCCTTCACTGGGAATAATACCTGTTGTGCTTGCCCTTGCAGTCGTTGGAAGAGCTGATGAGATAAAGGATGTGCAGCGAGGCAGGCCGAATGGCTCATTGGATAAAACTGCTTGTCCCTAAGCCTGATGACTGATGTCAATGCACAGAACCACATGGTGGAATGAGAGAACTGACTCCCACAAGTTGTCCTTCGACCTCTACACACATGGAGTGGCCGACTACACACATGCATACATGCATAAACAGAAATAATAAAAAGGTAATAATTAAAAAAAAAAGCCCACCAAGCACTGTTGAGATGGAAAGCTGAATTAATATAAGACTGTGATTACTAGGGGCTATCCGGAGAGTTGGCCTACGGATGGAGCATTAGAACACCTGAAAGGTCACCTCAATTTTTGGCCATCACCCTGTATGACCTGTCCAAGCAGGACAGTCTGACCAGCATGGGGTGGAGGAATAGATCAGGTGTCCAAGAAGACATTCTGAGTTCATCAGACCCAAGCTCATTCTCACATTGAATTTGATTATTATAAATGCTTATTTTCTCCTCTTTTTCTGCTTGAAGATCTTCTCTCTACCTGTTGCAATGTGATATAGATTTTAGTCTTTACTGAAAGTGCTTGCTATCGAAGAACATGGCCCTAAGTTCCACAACTCTGGTTCCTGGTTTCTGGAGTCTAAGCATAATAAAACCCAGACATCTGTTTTTGGAAGGGGCCAAAGACAGAGCCAGCTCTTTATAAAGCTTCAAGCTCCTAACTTCGTCCCAGACTCAGGTCATTTTATTCCCTTGAGGATTTGGGTGAGTGGCTGCTCTGGGAGAAAACGTTAGCTGCACCTATATGCAAGTTATTTCTATGATGTGGGGGGTCAGCTTTTGTGGAAGAACATTAATATCCTATGTTCTAAATGTTAGAAGAAGGGGGCTGCTGGAGAGATGGCTCAGAAGAGCTCTTGTTACTCTCACAGAGGACCTGGGTTCAATTCCTAGGACCCCCCCCCAACACACACAATGTCCTACAAACCACTCATAGCCCCAGTTCCAGGGGATCCATCAAACGTCACAGGTGCACATGCACGCATCCAGGTAAAACATTCATACACACGATGTAAAATAAATAAATAAATAAATAAAAGTGTAGTAGAACCCAACAATAAAAGCCAACAATGTTAGGAGTCCCATTTAAGCTGTAGAGACCTTCAGAAGTTTGGTTTGGGGAAGGGTTAGGCTGACCTTAGGGGTTTCACCTTGGGTCTTTTTCATGGGGACTTCACTTGCCAAGTCATTTCCTCTCCCTGTACGCTAAGCACTTTCAATTGCAGACACTCTCTCTTGGCTCTGAGCTTGGATAAATGCTACCTTGTTAGCTAATAGTACCATTAATTATATTAATGATTAATAGCTAATTAGTCATAATGTGGTCATGCTTCTTCCAATGGAGCCTACCTTCCTTGCAACAGTTCTGGGACTCTAGCGCACGCGCGCACACAGACACACACTGACACACACATACACACACACACACACACACACACACACACACACGCGCACATGCACACAAGCACGCACGCACACACTTCCCTATTTCTGGCCACAGGACAAGCTCAGCAATCCATCCTGTTTGCTGACCATCCCGGCGGCCTCTAAATTCCCCTAGTTGTAATCAACTACCCCATCTATCTGGAGGATGACTACTTCTTCTAAGTGTCGCCCCTTCTATTTCTGTCACTCACTGCTTCTCTACTAACAAAGTAGCCAGCAATTAGGGTTTTTTCTTTTTGAACCGTATGCCATAAGTCAAAGACATCTACTTCCAAATCTCACTCTGATCCACTTTTCCACTTTCTACCCCCCTTTTCACCTTTATAATTCCTTATTTCTTAGGATCTCAAACCCCCCTGCCCACAGAGATACTGCGCCTTCTGCCTTCAGGCTTCCTTTCGAAAACCACGCCCCCCCACCCCCTTAAGCGTCGCGCATGCGCAGCCCACGACTTTACCTGGGCGCTCGGGAGTGGGCGGAGTGGGCAAGGGCCGGGGGTGGAGCAGGCAGCCGGCGGTTATCTGCTCGGCTGAGCGCTCACATTGTGGCAGGAGGGAGAAAAGGTGCGCCCGGGCCGAGCCGAGGGCCGCGCATGCGCGCCGACCCCACAGCCGGGGATGGGGTGTTATGTGTGTGTGTGTGTGTGTGTGGGGGGGGAGGTGTCGGGATCCCGACCGCGCGCGGGGGGGGAAAAGGGGGGGCGCGCCTGCAGGGGCGCGCGCGCGCGCTCCCGCCGGCCTCCCTGCCCCCCTTCGCGCACACCATCCCTACAGCACACCCCCCTCCCCCGCCGCCCGCCCCGCGCGCCGCCCGCTCCGCGGCCCCGCTCGGCCTCGCGCGCTCGGAAGGGAGTCGCGAGACGTCGGAGCGGCGGCCACGTAGCGCTGCGGCGGCGGCGGCGGCGGCGGCGGCGGCGGCCGAGGCCGGGTCTGAGGAGCGGCCCAAGAGCGCAGACGTTGGGCAGGGGGGAGGGGCCGGCCCGGCGGGCGGTGGGGACTGGAGCGACGCGGCGCGGCGCGGCGACAGGCCCCCGCCGCGGGGATGGGCCGCCGAAGCGGCGGCGGCGGTGGCGGCGGTGGCGGCGGCGGCGGCCCGGGTGAGTAGGAGCCCTTTCCCCGCGCTCTCGCCTCCCGCCGCGGCGGCGCCCTGGCAGCCGCGTTTCCTCTGCGCCCGGCTGGGCTGGCCGGGCCGGCGGAGCCTGCGCCGAGGCAGCTGCGTGCGCTAGGCCGGAGCAGCCCCCATCCGGCGGGCAGGCCCCGGGCGCTGCGCGTCTGCCGCTTGGCCCGGGGTGCCCGCTCCGTACCCCCGCCCCCGTTCTCCGGGACCCCAGTTTAGCTGCAGTTTTTGCAGCGAGTGGGCTCGCCTAGAGGCCTGACGGGGTGGCCGGGGTGCACGGGTTAGTAGGCTGCGGAGAGCATTCTCTTGCCCTGCAGCTGGTGGCTTGCACCCACTACCTCCCCCGCCGTGCGGTTGCGCCCAAACCTCCAGCCCTCGAGAGTATTGTGGCACCAGGAGATAACACGCATGTGATGTACACTCGCCACCCGCAGCACCACACTCAGCCCAGTGGGCGATGCAGACCATTCTCCACCCCTACTTCGTTCACCCCTCCAATCAGGCTTTACTGAAGAGTCCCAGGTCGGAGACACCAAAGAGAGAGACACCCCTGTTACATCTCTATGAAACGTGTTCGTTGTCGAGGGATGACTCTTGTAGAAATGATAGATGTCTCTGCCTTGCCTCGAAATCAGTCTTTAGGATTTAAGATCCTGTGTGCTCCTCTTTGAAGCGGGCCGGTCTTTGATTACATCTAGCTTATCTCTCCCCCAACAACAACATCAGGAACACGCACGAGCACACACACACACACACACACACACGCACATGCACACGCACACTCGCACATTTCCCGATTGCGGAACGGCCCCTGTCATTGCGGATCCATTGTCAGAAGTGGCCTGTGCCAATCAAAGGAATGTGCCTTTGGAGGAAGATGTTTTTTCACAACTAAGCTACAGGATGTCAACCGGTCTTTGGTTCCCCCCCCCCCGCCCCCCGGATCTTACCCATGTTTAAGCACCTTCATGGTGTTTACCTTAATGGCTTTTCCAGCGTGCTCTCAGTACCACCTGAACGACGCTCCCCCCCCCCGCCCCCAGTTAATTAGATATCTACTGCACACAGTAATTTCATCGGTTTTGTTGTTGCTGCTGATGTTGCTGCGATGCTTAACATAACAAGGCATAGCCTTTGGGATGAAGGTCTATATACTTTTTTTCAAACGATGGTCAGGTCCCGTATTGTTCTGAGAAAGGCAAGGAGCAGTCCATGCTTTGTTGACAGCATGTATGTTTGCTTAGGAAAGGAAATCTGCTCGGATGTGGCAGGTGATGTTCCCCCGTGGGGCTGGTCTGTGGTGGGTATGTGACCTTATGTCAACTGCTTGCTTATTTGAATCACCACTGTGCACATGTGTTCACATAGATACTGTCTTTAGTATAAAAGATTCACCGCTAAATTAAACTTTTCACTAGGGCCGAGGAAGTCTTTAGGACCCTTTGCATTGAAATTCATACATGATTTTGTATGTAACTACACAATCATCTCGAAGCTGGTCCAGGGACCTCAAGTTTAGGATCTGTGTTATGCAAAAGTGAAAGCAGTTTGAGTTTGTGTTTTGTTTCTCTTAGGCATTAGACCTACTGTGGCCCTGGAATAAAGAGCAGGGGAGCTTGCATAGGAATCATTGTAGGGTTTTTTTTTAATTGAAAACTTTTTTTTAGATTTTATTTTATGTATATGCATGTTTTATCTGCGTGTATGTGCACCGTGTGTATGCCTGGTGCCCACAGGGGTTTAAAAAAAAAAAGTGGTAGAACCCCTGGAACTAGAGTTAAGGATGGTTGTGAGGCACCATGTTGGTGCTGGGAATAGAACCTGAGTTCTCTCTGTAAGAGCAACAAGTGCTCTTAACTACTGAGCCATCTCTCAGATGGCTTATTATTGTCTTGGCTTCTTTGAAGGAAGGCCAGTTTGAAATTATATTTTTCCCATCTTCCTGTAAAAAGTCGAAGAATCATTCAGAAGAGATTAAAACTAGAGACAGAATCATCTACATTTGACCAGTGATCCTTTACCTTCCTGGCATATTCTGATAGTAGCAAAATTCAACAGCCAAGTGTGTACTCTGTTTTATAGTCTGTAAGGGACTCTGCAGTGCTTAAAGATTGAGACTGATCTCGTTGTCACCTCATGGTGGAACACCTGTCCGGGGCTGAGGCTTTTTTCTCTACTTTGCTAAATCTGATTTCATGGCACATCGAAACCATCCATTTTGATGGGCAGATTTCTGTTATAATTGGAATATTTACTCTCCACATTCAGAATCCAAGGCTGAGGATGAACTTTGCACCATCCTATCAAAAAGCAGTTGATAAATGTCAGTGTGTGTGTTTAATTTACTCTGCATTCAGTCTTCATCTTTTGATCATATTTCAACCAAGAGACATGTGTTCCAGCTTACGATAGTGCTGTGATGGGCAGTGATGGTAATCACAGTTTCTAGGTCTCTATGAGCATAAAGTTTCCACTTTAAAAAAAAAAATTAATTGGTGTTCTGAGAGCTTAAGGAATTCCTGGCATTAACTAGCATTTTGAAAGGCAAAAGAGGCTTGGGATCTTGCATAGAACCTGTTCCACACATCTGAAGAATAGCATTTATTCTAATAATTATGCAGTGTATGCTGTGATGTTTGAAAGTATGCTGAAGTTGCATATGCTGCATTTTTATTACCTAATATGCATGACTGAAGTGACTTATTACAGGTTATTTTTTTTGTTGGTGGCACGCCTGTAGTTTTATAATCTGAATTATTTGCCTAGCCTAGACGCAAAGGACTTCAAAGTTGCAAACATGTTATTTTTCTTTGTTAGTGAATGTAGTGTTAGAGGAGGACCACTGGTGTCTAGGGGAACAATTGCTTACTTGGTTTAGTTTTGCAGAACCTATTCTAACCAGTCACCTAACTAGTTAAACACCCACATACCATGGAACAGCTGATCAAGTAACACTTCAGACTGTGAGAACAGCATTCTCTCTCTGCTTGCCAGATTCAGAACATGGAATCTGGGAAACAATTGCACAGTATAGCAGTGAGATGGTGGAGCGAGCAGGAGTGATGCCAGCTCACCCTCATTAGCGCCGACAGCTTCTGTCTCCTCACTCCTTCAGACAGCCTTTCCTTAGGAGACTTCAGACCAGCCGCTCCTCTCTGCAAGTATTGCAGATCTGCTTCCAGACGCCCAGAAGAGCTCTTTTCATTTGTGTTCGAAGTTTGGGAAGTAAGCTTATGGGATGGTAAGAAAATTCTTTTCAAGTCTGTAGGAAATACGGATAAATGATAGAGATAGATTTGTGGGTTACTGATGTGATTTTTGGTTTTACACGTCTGAAGCCTATCCAAGAAACAAACTGTAATGTGAACTATACTTTTCTCTCTTTTCTCATAGGTTTTTGATGATTGCACCAAGATTGGGAGTATATACTTGAGTTTCTTTACCCTTGTTCTAAAAAGTCAGTTGAGAAATAGGAAACTGTGGAGGAAAGACTGGATTGTCTTAGCGTTTGAACAAATAGTCTTTGAAACTAGTTCTTCTGGACTGGCTGACCTGTCTCCCGGGTCACCCATGGGTTTGTGACAGACACTCTTTTAGGTATGATGTTTTTCTCGGCTCTTGTCTTTGAGACAAGTAGTGTGTGTGTTGACTCTGATAGGGATGAACTGGCATTTCGGTTGGTGACCTTAGCTAAAGGTTGCTTGGAGTCAGGTAAGTTAGGCTGATATTCCAGTCCCACGGTTTCCTGGCCTTACGGCATTGAAGAAATCTTTGATTTCTTTCCCCTCAGTTTCCTCATCAGTACAATGAGATTTCTTGTGAGGATTAGAGATAAAGTATGCAAATTCTGAGCACACTTAGTTCCTGGTGTATGTTCATGTTAGGAGCTTGGTAAATGGTGGGATTTGGAGAATGCTATCATGAAAGTAGAGTGAATATCTCCTTAACTTATGACAAGAGTGGAAGTTTGGTGGATTTCTTCTGTTTGCATAGATTTAGGATGAAGAGATTGCAGATATTTGATTTGGAGCCTGGCTGTGTCTTGCAGGTGCAGCACGATTGTTAGAGCTGTCTTGTTAGTGTATGTGATTTGTTAGCTGGTTAAGACATAGAGTCAATAAACCTCACTCCAGATTCTGTAACATTACCTTGCAGGCTGTGCTTCTTTTTAAGCCCATTCAGAGCTTATGTGGTTAAAAGGGTGTTTTAGGGGGCTGAGGGGATGGCTCAGCAGTTAAGAGTCCAATTCTCAGCACCCATATGGCAACTTACAACTGTCTATAACTCAAGTTCCACGAGAGCTAACACCCTCACACCGACAGACATGCAGACAAAACACCAAAGTACACGAACTAAAAATAAGTAATTTAAAAGGGGGAGGTGTTTTAGGACATTAATGTATCTCAATGAGTTCTGTATCAGAGTCAAATCATGTGGAAAGTCTTGTGTAAATTATCATGGTTAATGCAAGCCGTAAAGTGCTTGGTAGAGTTAGTAGAGACATCAGATGCTTATTTTAGTTAATCTGTTTATTTATATAGCAGTTATGTTTGACTTGAAAATACTTATGTATATTTTGTGAAAATACTCATGAGAAATCCCAGTCTGAATTTTTGATCATGAACTGTCAGTAGAACTAAAAGTTTGTATGTGCTTTATACATTTTTTTCCTTTGTGGGGAAAGGAATGAAAAGTAAGGCATTTCACCTGTTAAATTTAATTAACTATGTGCTATAGATTATGTATGTAGCCTTGCTTATTAGTTAAAAAAAATAAAAAAGCAGTTTTATGGTAAAACATGACATCATATTTCCTTTTAAAGATAGATTATCAATTGCTTTGAAAAATATCAGGCTGTGGTGGTACACATCTTTAATCTCAGCACTTAGGAGGCAGAGATAAACAGATCTCTGTGAGTTTGAGGCCAACCTGGTCTACCGAATGAGTTCTAGGGCTATATAGAGAAACCCTGTCTCAAAAAGAAAACAAACAAACAAACAAACAAAAAGAAAGAAAGGGGGCTAGAGATATGGCTCAGCAGTTAAGAGCACTGACTGCTCTTCTGAAGGTCCTAAGTTCAAATCCCAGCAACCACATGGTGGCTCACAACCATCTGTAATAAGATCTGTTGCCCTGTTCTGCTGTGTCTGAAGACAGCTACAGTGTACTTAGATATAATAAATAAATCTTTTTTTTAAAAAAAAAAAA
>NC_034603.1:63147854-63149054 GCF_900095145.1 Mus pahari
ACACACACACACACACACACACACACACACATACACTGTGCATGTGACATCAGAAGGTTAAACAAAGACATAGTGTCGATGACCCAGAATGGATTTTTGAGCATATCTCTGCCTCTTGGCTTTGGCTTTGGCCTCTTTCAGGCTGGGCATCAGAACAGCATTTACTACTTACACTATGTGACTGACCTTCATAATGAGAAGACCTGAGTGCCTTCTCCCTTCTGGGTGTATCCTTCTGACACAGTCACATAGCATCTGATCTCGAGGCTGAATAAATCTGTGTGATTGGGTAACTGGAGTGGCCGGGACTTCTCCTGGTATTAGTACATGATTGTAGTTTGAAAATACCTTGCTTGAAAAAAGGGGGGGTCGTGGCTAGAGAGATGGCTTAGTGGTTAAGAGCACCAATTGCTCTTCCAAAGGTCCTGAGTTCAAATCCCAGCAACCACATGGTGGCTCACAACCATCTGTAATAAGATCTGTTGCCCTGTTCTGCTGTGTCTGAAGACAGCTACAGTGTACTTAGATATAATAAATAAATCTTTTTTTTAAAAAAAAAAAAAGAAGGAAGGAAGAAAAAAAGAGAAAGAAAAAAATAAAGAAAAACAAGTTTAGTTAAAGTCATGTATGCAATATTATTTGGTGCATGAGACATTTAAAATAGAATCTCTGGCTAGTATAGAATAAATTAACCCTGTCACCTTTTGCAGAATAGTACTGAGGTAAGTCTCTGAGCCCACAAGAGTTACCCAGAGACTTTTCAGACGAGGACACATATCAGCAATGCATTAGGATTTACTTCAAGAGAATCTGCTAATCCTTATTTTCTTTTATTATTGAGCTACCTAGTGGCTTGCCTAGTGGTAGAATCAGTCACTAGCTTTGAATTATGATAAAGAGGGATGGGCAAACAATGGTCTTTGACTTGCCATAGATTTTGCTACACACTGAGAAAAAGTTACCCCTGGCCAGAGTACACAGTGCTGATAGCACTAGCACAGGTGTGCACACTGACTGAAATGAGGCCGCGTGTTCTGGTGAACTATGATAGGTTCTTCCGAGTAAATTTTCTGGGAGGGATGCTTTCTTTCTTTTAACAGACAGACAAACAAGAATTACTTTCCTAAGTCACTAAAATCAAATGGTTTAGCACAAAACTAGTTTCTCTCTCTCTCTCTCTCTCTCTCTCTCTCTCTCTCT
>NC_034603.1:63149749-63156250 GCF_900095145.1 Mus pahari
CAAATCTCAGAAGCACTCAGAAGAAAAAAAATCTCTAGGCATCCGTGAGTTCAAGGCCAGGGACTCATATAGACCCTGGGTCAAAAAAAAAAAAAAGTTTAGAAACTATCTCAATGTCCACTGGTTTAGAATTAATTAAATTAGCACATATTTACATAGTAAGATAATACATAATTACAACAAAGAAAAAGGATACTATATATTGTTGTAGAACATTCTATATATCGTATTGTTACCTTTGAAAGGCCAGAGGAAAATTAGTGTGGCAACTTATGCCTGTAATCCCAGCACTTAGGAAGCTGAGGCAGGAGGATCAAGAGTTTAAGGCCAGTTTCTGCTACATAGCAAGCTTAAGGCCATCTTGGGCTACAAGAAACCCTTTCTCAAAAAAACAGAAACAAAACCTAAAGGCTAGGAATAGTATTCTGGGTGTGTCACTGTTTATATTTAGGGGATTTTCCTGAGTAAAAATAACTAATAAACTCTTAGTAGTTTCCCAAAGAGCTAATGATACTGGTTGTCTGTTGGTGGTTAAATTGAGTGATGGAGAACCCTAGGTGAAGGTAATTAGTTCAGTATATATTTTTTAAGGTAAAATTTTACTAAAGTGCACACAGAAAAGTAGAAAAAATCATGGGTGTACTGCTTGTTTATTTTGTTCTGTGTAATCAGTACCCAAAAGAGGGAATTGTTTTGTTGTTGCTGTTTTGTTTTGTCTTTGTCACAGGGTTATGTGGCTCTGGCTGGCCTGAAAGTCCCTATGTAGACCAGCCTGGCCTCAAATCACAGAGTTTGAGGAATGGACAGGTTTTTAAAATAAAATTATTTTAGATTTATTTATGTGTATGAATGTTTTGCCAGCATGTATGTAAGTGCACCACATGCATTCCTTGTCTGTGGAGGTGAGAAGGGGGTGTTGAGTCCCTGGAATTGGAGTTATGGATGGTTGTGAGCCACTGTGAGGATGCTAGGAACCAAACCAGCTCCTTTGCGAGAGCAAAAGATGCTCGGATCCATCTCTCCAGATTCAGGAATGGTTTTTAAAGCTCTTACTGTATTGTCCAGACTGGTTTTGAACTCTTCAGCTCAAGCCTCAGCCTTTTGAGTAGCTGGCATGTAGGTGCTGCTACCATGACCAGCTAAGAAGCAGAGATGGTTGAAGTCCCAGAAACCTCTCCTGCTCTTCCCAGTCGCTGCTCCCCTGAAGGTATTCTGATTCTCAAATAATATGATGAGAAATGTCCTTTAAGTATTACAGCTGAGCCAACTGTGGAGGTAGACATCTATATAGTTCCAGCGATTGGGGAGGCTGAGGCAGAAGGATTGTTCAAGCCTACCTAGTGAACATAAACCCTGCTTTGTTTGTTTTAAATTACAATACCTGAAATATGTATTTCTATATTTTTAAGTATTTCTTTTTTTTTTTTTAAAGGATTTATTTATTTTTATCTATATGAGTACACTTTAGCTGTCTTCAGACACACACCAGAAGAATGCATTGGGTCCCATTACAGATGGTTGTGAGCCACCATGTGGTTGCTGTGAATTGAACTCAGGACCTCTGGAAGAGCAGTCAGTGTTCTACATGCTGAGCCATCTCTCCAGCCCAATTATTTCTTTTACTATCTTATGTATCAGAATCACAACTGGACATGATATTGCATATCTATATTCCCAGCTCTTGGGAAATAGAGGCAGGAGGATAAGAAGTTCAAAGTCATCCTTTACTACCTAGTTTGAGACCATCTTGGGCTACAAGAGACCTGTCTCAAAAAAATAATGTTTTTCCTATATTCCTCCTTTGCTGGACATCAAAATATTTACTTAATATAATTTAAAAAAAAGATTTAGTGTGTGTGTGTGTGTGTGTGTGTGTGTTCTATCTGCATGTGTACCTGCATGCCAGAAGACGGTATCAGATCCCATTATAGATAGTTTGTGAGGCACCATGTGGTTGCTGGGAATTGAACTCAGAACCTCTGGAAGAGCAGCTGAGCCATCTCACCAACCCTTCTTTTTGTTTTTTTGAGACGGGGTTTCTCTTCATAGCCTTGGTTATTCTGGAACTCATTCTGTAGACCAGGCTAACCTTAATCAGAGATCTTCCTGGCTCTGCTTCCCAAGTGCCACCATTAAAAAAACATGTGCCACCATCGCCCAGCTAATATAACTTTTTCTTTTTTTAAAAAGATTTTATTTATTTATTATTATATGTAAGTACACTGTAGCTATCTTCAGACACCCCAGAAGAGAGCATTAGATCTCATTATGGATAGTTGTGAGCCACCATGTGGTTGTTGGAATTTGAACTCGGGACCTGCGGAAGAGCAGTCAATGCTCTTAACTGCTGCCCAATATAACTTTTATAAATGTCACATGTAAAGTATATTTTGGAGTTCATAAAGTACTAAATAAATAACAATGTAGCGCCGGGCGTGGTGGCGCACGCCTTTAATCCCAGCACTTGGGAGGCAGAGGCAGGCGGATTTCTGAGTTGGAGGCCAGCCTGGTCTACAAAGTGAGTTCCAGGACAGCCAGAGCTACACAGAGAAACCCTGTCTCGAAAAACCAAAAAAAAAAAAAAAAAAAAACCAAAACAAAAAACAAAAAAACGATGTAGCAAAATCTTGCTATGAATATTTTAGGATGGGTTAGATTTGTCAACCTGTTTGCCAGTGGAATGTAATTGTCATAAATACACACTTGAGTAAATCTTGAGGTGTTACTGTTCCCATTAAAAGCCACATTTTTTTTTCTCCCTTTCGAGACAGGGTTTCTCTGTGTAGCTCTGGCTGTCCTGTAACTCATTCTGTAGACCAGGCTGGCCTCGAACTCAGAAATCCGCCTGCCTCTGCCTCCCGAGTGCTGGGATTAAAGGTGTGCGCTACCACTGTCCTGCTAAAAGCCCCATTTGATCAGATGGTTTCCTTTATTGTAGAAATGTCGCCCACTCCTGCCCTTTTGCCCAAATGCAGAAATGGCTAAAGTACATAAATCTGTAAAGCCGATTCTCAGGCAGGTGATTTATTTTGCTTGCAAAGGACATTTGGCAATGTCTAGAAAGGTTTTTTTAATTTTGGGACTGAGGTGGAGACATGCTACTGGGTACTGCTAACCCTTTAGTACACAGGATCCCTCACCACAGTTGTGAACTAGAATGTGCCCTGTCTGAGAAAGCAGTGACCAAGCCGATGCTAGGAGGCAAGTGACAGCTGAAGCTTCAACTTGATTAGATGGCTACAAGATCTGACACTCAGCTTCACATAGGGAGGAAATCAGGGAGGCTGTCTTCTGAGTGAAGACAGTCCTATGTAGGAAGACTGCAGCATAAGGGTTAGCTGACGAGTTTGGTTTATTCAGTTGTTTTTGAGACTGGAACTTAGTATGTAGACCAGGCTGGTCCTCTGAGATCTGCCTCTTAGCCTTCAAGGTACTGGGACTAAAGCTGGGTGCCTTCCTTGCCTGGCAAGTCTATTCTGGCAGACAGTTTGGAAAAGCTATTGCTGGTGCTGGAGAGATGGCCCAACTATTAAGAGCTGCTCTTCTAACAGGACCTGGTTTAATTCCCAGAACCCACATGGTGGATCTTAACTCCAGTCCCAGGGGATCTGATGCCTCCACAATATTGCATCTACATGGTACACAGACATACATGCAGGCAAAGTAACCCATACACATAAAATAAAAGTAAAGGTTTAGAAAAAATAAAGAAAGAAACCCCACTGCCCTGTATGTTTCACAAAGAGCAACCTCTTAAAATAGAGGTTCAGCAGCTCACCAGATAAAGGGAGTGGAAAATCAGTGATACGATTGTATATCTATGGGCTGGGGAAATGGCGCAATAGTTAGGAGCATTTATGGTTCTAGCAGAGGACCTGAGATTGGTTCCCAGTGCCCAGACCACTAGGCCCACAAACACCTGCCTGTAGCTCCAGGGCCCTCCTCTGGCCTCCATAGGCACTGCATGCACATGTGCTGATACACATACACATAATTAAAATAAGTACTGAAAAAAAATAAGTGTACAATCTTATCACACATAGAGTGGCAGTTCTTTCAAGATTCGAAATTCCAAAACAGTTTAAGGTTGGGTGCCATTTTGTATCACATTTAAAGCAATGATCTTCTGTAAGACAATATGCTTAACATTACTTGATATGTACACATGCGCGCACACATTCACATCCTGGGACCTGTTGTGTTGGGTTAAGTTGATAGAACACCTGAGCATCTGGAAAGACTTTTAAATTTTTGTATGTGTACATATGTAGTGTGAGCACACTGCATTGCCTTGGTGCACGTACGAAAGGCAGAGAACACTCGGAGGAGTTGGAGTCAGTTCCCACTTCCTTCATGTGGTTCTGGGGACGGAGCTCGGGTCAGCAAGCTTACCGGCAGGCAAGCACTCTTACCTATTAAGCTATGTTACCAGTACACAGAAGACTTTTTAAAAACTATGTAGCATAACCTTTAACACTGGTCCTGTGTAAGCAACAGCTTACATGACAGTGATTACAGAATAAAAACACGAGGACCCATTAGTGAACGTTGACTTTTGTAGAAATTTGTGTATGAACTTGGACAGTATTTCAGAGACAGCTCAGTCAAAAGCAGTGATCAAGCTGGACAGCAGGTGCACACATGTACCCAGCACTCAGGAAGCTCATGGAGACCCTGGGCCAGAAAAGAATATCATCGGGACCTGGTCATCCAAAGGACAAAGACCTTGGTTGGAGGGGTCTTTTAATTTTTATACCCAAATTTGTATATACTGTGTATAAATATTTATTTAACTAAGTAGATAGTTACTAGCTAGTAACTAGTTTACTATTTAATCTTAGGACCTTTTGAAGTATTGTTATATTGTCATATTATTATTATTATATCAGTTATTCTACATTTCCAATAAGTCAGTTGTTAATGTTCCAAGTTGACTGTTTTTTGCATAAATAAAAGATTTTTGAAACTATTTTAATCTCACTAATTGAAAAACTAATATAAAGGTTTAAATCCCATAAATACTTCTGGCTTTTAGAAACCTGTGAATGTCAGTATGAGTATACACCTGTGTAGGCATATCACCACAATTCCAAACCTCCCTCCAGTCCCTTTGCATCGTCCCTCACCTCCCCAGCCCCCCATCACTGTAGCTTTGTCTTCTGGAGAAGATCATAGAGATAGGACCATTCAGAATGTAACCTGTAAAGATGACTTCTTACATGCAGTGTCTTTGAGGTGTATTGAGTTTCTGTGCACAGCAGCAGCTTGTTGAGTTTTATTGCCAGGTAATAGCCTATTGTTGAGTGTGCACTAATCACTCAGCATTTGAAGGACATTTGGATTGGTTCCAACTTGTTGGTGATTATGAACAGAACCACTATAAACATTCACAGGCAGGTTTGGGGGGACCACAGTGTCACATGATGTATGTGTTACCGCTATAACAAGCCACGGGCTTGTTTGCTGGTGCTATGTTTGTGTTTTTTGGACAGGCGTTTGTGTAGTCAAGTCTGACTTCAACCTCAGGTTCCTCCTGCCTCAGCCTCCCAAGTTCTATAAATGTACTACCAGATCCGGCTTTCCCTCAACTTTTAGTTTATTTGAGACAGGCTTTAACTGTAGCACTGGTCAGTTAAATGGAACTCTGATGTAAAACGGTGCTGGCATTGTAGGTCTGAACCACCATGTCAGTCTCTTGATTTTTTTTTTTTTTTTTTTTTTTTTAACATTTTAAGTTTAATCGTTATCGCCTGTGTATGATGTCCTTGTGTGAGAGAATGTGGTGCTACAGAGTGGAGACAGGAGGAGGGTCTCGGGGACTCACAACTAGCAGCAGGCTCCAGACTCAGTGAGTATAATGAAACTGCATGTTTCCTTCTCACATAGTCTGAAATCTCTTTTATTTCTGTTTCAGTTAATATATATTTATATCATAGATGTAGGTGGTTTTGTAATGTTTCTCATTCTGTACATACCATTTGTTGTTGTTATTGTTGTTGTTGTTTAAAGTTTTAGTTACAGTAGATAATGCTATACGGCTGTCCCCACTCATGCTTGTGGTGGTGAGTTCTTCCCTGCCCAGCTCCAAAAGCAGGTACTCCTCAGAATTAGGAAAAGCATGAACCACACTTAGGCAAGTTGTTCCCGATTCCCAGTTCATGAGCTGTAGGCAGCAGTGCCAGTTAATGCCAAAAGTCAGTTATCTTGGCATTTAGTCACTTGGGGATTTATGCCATAAAACGTATTTACCCATGTTGGTACATGGATTCTGGTGAAAAAAAAAAAAACCAAGCCCATTTGTTCATTGATAGTCTTTACCAAATAAACAGAATATTTAAAAACATCAGAGCTTAAAAAACAAAAGCTCTGCCGGGCGTGGTGGCGCACGCCTTTAATCCCAGCGCTCGGGAGGCAGAGGCAGGCGGATTTCTGAGTTCGAGGCCAGCCTGGTCTACAGAGTGAGTTCCAAGATAACCAGGGCTATACAGAGAAACCCTGTCT
>NC_034603.1:63156437-63166322 GCF_900095145.1 Mus pahari
AAAAAACCTTTTAAGGTGATTATAATGCAATATATGCTACTGCAATAAGTTATTTTTGATGTATTTGAATGCTTTTATGTTTACAGAAAAGTTGCGAAGAGTTATACACCTGTAATTCCCAGCACTCAGGAGGCTTAGTTAGAGGCTAGCTTGGGCTACCTAGGGAGACCCTAGTGAGATGGGGTGGGGGTGGGGTGGAGTGGGGAGGTGGCGGGAGGGAGGGAAGAGAAAGCCAGAAAAAGCCCCATGCTCTTTCCTCTGTTTCCCTGCTACCGTCTTATGTAACATCTGTATGTAACATCTGGTTTCTCAGAGCTAAGAAGCCAGCTTTGCTCTGTTCCTTTTAACTAGGTCTCAGAGTTCAGATTTCACTAAGTTTTCAATATAACAGACTTTTCTATTTGAAAACAAATTAAGCTTCTAAACATTCTATTCCTGAACCTTGTCACAGATTAATTTTATAATATTTATTGTATAAATGTGCTGTATATAATTATATGGATCTCTATTTGTTTAAATAAATGTTATCTTTGACATTAATATCTCAAAAAATTATCTTTTAACATTCATAGACAATTCTGCCCAGGGAATTTTAAGGTAGGACTAAAGAACTTTCTCCACTCATCTTGTGTTCCTGCAGAAACATGGTTTATAACTGTGTTATAACTGTGTGGTTCATACACAGTGCTCCCCTTTCCAGCAGAGTCTGAAGCTCCAAAAGCATAGGGAAAAGAGTCACTTTGACTTACTAGGAAGTTGACCCAGTTGAGAGCGGTAGTCACCGGGCTCTTGTGTAGGGTGCTTTCACTGTTAGTTAAGTTAGTTAATTATCTTGGGTTGTGTGGGGACTAAACCCAGAGCCTTAAGCATTCTAGGCAGGTGTTTTCCCTCATTCCCAGCTCTGTCTGTGGTGCTGGTCTTGAGGCAGAATACCATTGGTTTTCAATGCAGAGACTCCTGCTGAGGTTGACAGTACTACTTGTCTACACTGACTAAATTAATCTGAATCATTTAAGATGAGTTTATAGCAGAGAAAGAAGGAATTGATAACATCAAGTATATATAGTATTTTAAATTTATATTTTTATTTATTTTCTGTAAGTGTGTTTGGAGGCCAGAAGACAATTTTAGGGAGTCAGTTCTCTGTTAACTATGTAGTTCTAAAGGTCAGACACAAGCTTGTCAGCTTGGAGGCAGTGTGCTTTACTTTTTGAGCCATCTCACAGGTTACAGATGTGGCTTTTCATTCCAGACTTCCTTACTTTTATGTGTATGGGTGTTTTGCCCATATGTATATACGTATACCACATGCATGTAGTGACCAGTGGAGGCCAGAAGAAGGCATCTGATCCCATGGGACTAGAGTCACAGAGGGTATGAGCTACTGTGTTGGTGATAAGAATCAAATCTAGGTCCTCTGTAAGAGGAAACAAGTGTTCTTAACTACTGAGCCAGCTCTCCAGCTTTCATTCAGTTGTAGATTTGTTTTTGAAAGATTTATTTATTTTATGAATGTGAGTACACTGTCACTGTCTTCAGACACACCAGAAGAGGGCATCAGATCCCATTACAGATGGTTGTGAGCCACTATGTGGTTGCTGGGAATTAAACTCAGGACCTTTGGAAGAGCAGGTAGTGCTCTTAACCACTGAGCCATCTCTCCAGCCCAGTTGTAGATTTTTTTAAATAATAATATTTTTTTATGTGCATGGGTTTTAAATTAATTCATTCATTCATTAATTGAGGTATAATTTCTCTGTGTAGCCCTGGCTTTCCTAGAACTCACTCTGTAGACCAACCTGGTTTTAAACTCACAAAGCATCCCTTCCCTCTGCCTCCCCAGTGTTTGGAGATTAAAGGCACTATATAAGCAAGGCAGTAGTGGCTTATGCCTTTACTCTCCCAGCATTTTGGAGGCAGAGTCAGGCAGATCTTTGAGTTCAAGGCCAGCCTGGTCTACAGAGTAAGTTCCAGGACAGCCAGAGATACATAGAGACAGCCTGTCTTGAAAAACCATAACAAAAAAAATACAGGTAATAATGCTTTGGGGGTGGGGGTGGGCATATTGTTAGCTCAAGAGAATAAGATAGGAGGGTTGTGAGTTTGTCTGTAATCCCAGCATTCAGGAGTAGAGGTAACAACATCCAGAAGATCCCTACAAGTCCAAGGCCAGAGGGGGCTACTGAGTAAGGTCCTCTCCCTCTAAAGAATCGGGTGGAGGAGGAGAAAGGACTCTGTGTATCCATGTAACCAGTTTCAGTTTCACTTATCCATATATAGAACTACTTTTGCTTATGAATATTCATTCTCTCTATACTTCTCAACCTACAGCTCCTATCATTAATTTGAAGCAGTTTCAGATATTATTTACTTATCAGTATAAGAAAAAAGATAACTACCAATCTGTAGATGTAGCTCAGTTAATAGAATGTTTGCCTGGTATACTTGAAGCCCTGAGTTTGATCTTCAGTGCCACATAAAGCTGGGTCTAGTAGCACACTCTTGTAATCCTGGAATTCAGGAAACAGAGGCAGGAGGATGAAGTCCAAGGTCATCCTTGGCTACATAGTGAACTAACTTTAGGCCAACCAGGGCAACCAGAGACTCTTGACTCCAAATAACAAATGAAAAGGACAGCTACCATTCCTGTTATGCTCAAAAGCAAATTTTCTGATTACCTTTAATCTCAGCATTTGGGAGAAGAAGCAGTCGGATCCCAGAGTTTGAGACTAGCCTGGTCTACATAGAGAGTTCCAGGCCAACAGAGTAACATGGTGAGATCCTGTCTCAAAATAAAAATGAAGCAGCAGGAGGAGGAGAGGGTGCCTCAGGTTGTTTAATCCATGTAAGTGCCTTCAGCTCTCGAGGCTGGTTGGCTGAGGCACCCCACTCTGCCTCGCCCCACTACTTTGCAGTTCTTCTGCTGTATAGTTTCCTGTAGTCTGAATTTTGCTGATTGTATCCATTTACTGTAGTGTGACATTTTTCTTAATTCTTTTTATGAGTTGCAATTTGGTTTTAGCTCTCTGTGCTTGATCAGATTACTGTTCAATTCTTGACTGCATAGAGGAAGATTATTTTATAGGCAATAGCATGTAATTCTAGCAGGAAACATTGTTTCTTTTTGGTGATGTTATCCAGCCCTTAACTAGCATTGCCTAGGCATTCCTTCATTAGGCGTTGCAGAGCAATATACAATTGTACAATTCCTCCTTTATTTATTATCTGGAATACCAAAAAAGAAATTTCTAGTCACCTGTACTAACTCACTCTGTAAGCCCAGAAAAGGCTGAAATAGGAGAATGCAAGTTTGAGGCAAACTTGGACTATATAAAACCCTGTCTTTAAATTAATTGAGAATATTAATTTATTTCAAAACTGCAGTTAACAATATCTAGCCTGGATAGCACTGGGAAATTGCATTTCCTAGTAGCTATCTCAAAAAAAAAATCCTATATACCTCAAGGAATTTATAATATGTAAAGTTTTGAGTTTTAAAAGTTTTAAACTGGGCTGGTGAGATGCTCAGTGGGTAAGAGCACCCGAGTGCTCTTCCGAAGGTCCAGAGTTCAAATCCCAGCAACCACATGGTGGCTCACAACCATCCGTAACAAGATCTGAATCCCTCTTCTGGAGTGTCTGAAGACAGCTACAGTGTACTTACATATAATAAATAAATAAATATTTTTTAAAAAAGTTTTAAACTAATTGCTTTATATACATATTGGTATAATTAAAAATCAGATTTTATTTATTTACATGTGAAGGAAGATAGGGATTGAATTCTGCTTGTGTGTGTGTGTGTGTACATGTGTGCACACACGTGGAGGATAGATGTCAATCTTGGGTTCCTCATGAACCGTCTACCCAGTATTTTGAGACAGTACTCCCCTGGGACCTGGAGCTCACTGATCGATCATTAGGCCAGGTTGGCTGGCCATTGAGCTCCAGGGATCATCTTGTCTGTGCCTCTTCAGTACAGAGATTACAAGCATGTGCCACCAAACCCAGAATCTTACACAGGTGTTGGGGATTGAACTACGACCCCCATGCTGAGGTAGGACTTTACCAACTGAACTGTCACCTCAGTCCCCAAGACTTTATTCTTGATTCTAGCAACAGTTTGATCTCATTATATAATAGGCATGTATATATATATATATATATACATGAGTATGTGTCAAAGTGAGTCATCTATTATATAATTTGAGAAACCTCATGTATAGTTAGTTGTTCTGTATTGGACTATTTGCCTAACTTGGTCTAGAACCTTGATTTGAACCCTCATACATACAGACAGGAAGAAAAGCAAAAGGAAGAAATAAAAATCTCAGTAAACTAAAAACTGAAGTTAAAGATAATCATGATAATCTAGCATGGCAGTATTCACCTGTTATCTCAGCATTCAAAAGATGGAGCCAGGTAAATGAAGAGTTCAAATCCAGACTTGACTACATAGTGAGTTCAAGGTCATCCTGGCCTACAGAGAAACCTTGTCTAAATAACTAAATGATAGGTAGGTAGTAGGTAGGTAGAGTAATTGAAGTGTGGTGGTGCATGTCTGTAATCCCAGCACATGGAAACTGAGGCAGGAAGCTTAGGACTTTGAGGCTAGCCTTGGTCACATAGTAACTGAGGTCAACTTGGGCTATGAAATAAAACCATCTTTAAAAAACTTTTTGAAAAGGGCTGGAGAGATAGTTCAGTAGTTAAGAGCACTTGTTGCTCTTGCAAAGGACCCGGGTTCAGTTTTCAGTATTCACATGTTTTTTTTTAAAAAAACAGACTACTGTTCCTATAGGGTAGTGGGTCTCAGCCTTTCTAATGCTGCGACCCTTTAATACAGTTCCTTGTGTTGTAGTAACCCCAACCAAAGAATTATTTTCATTGCTATTTCATTACTGTAAATTTGCTAGTTATGAATTATAATGTAAATATCTATGTTTTGCAGTGGTCTTTAGTAAAAAGGTCATTTGACCCTAAGGGGGTTGTGGCCCACAGGTTATAAACCACTGCTATAGGGACTCAGGTTTGTAAAACATTTATTTACTATTGTTTTAAAGACAGGGTCTCACAATGCAGCTCTTGCTGGCCTGGAACTTATGATATAGGCTAGACTGGCCTCAAACACACACACACACACACACACACACACACACACACACACATTCTTTCTCTCTCTCTCTCTCTCTCTCTCTCTCTCTCTCTCACACACACACACTTTTTAAAATTTTTATTTAAATTTTTAAAGAACTGATTATATACTGTAAGTGTATGAGTGTTTAACCTGCATGTATGTGTACCACATGCATGCCTGGTACCTACAGAGGTCAGAAGAGGGCATCAGATCTCCTAGAACTGAGGTTAAAAATGGGTATTTGATGGTGACTGCTCATAAAATCACTAATATTTTGAAGCTTGATGTACATTTTAAATGGCTCTTATTTAAATTATATTTGTGTTTTTATTGTATAAATACATGTATCTAATAACCTTAGACACTGGATCTGAAGGTGGGAATGTGCTCATTTATGTTTATAGGGTTAGGAGAGGAATTGTTTTGCTTACTGTAGGAACAATGCATGTATGCTGTAAAGAAGCACACACACACAATAATAATATAACAACCACAGCAACAATAATTTAAAAAGAAATGTGAAAATTGGAGCTTGAGCGTTACCTCAGAATCTATGAACATTTTCTGTATAAGCATAAGAGTCTTGAGTTCAGATTTCCCAGTTCCCCTGTAAGAATTCAAGTGTGTTGGAGTGTATCTGTAATCCCGGTCCTGTAGTGGTGGCGGGGAGGAGAAACAGGCGGATCTTGGTTTTGCTGGCTGCCAGCCTAGTTCCAGATTCTTGTCAAGGGAGTAAGGTGTTGAGTAAGGAAGCTGCCCACCCGTGGCGTTTGCACATCTGCACACAAACCTCACACATATAATCACACAAAATTAAACAAAAAAATAAATCTAGATTACTAGATTTACATCTCCACTCCTCACTTCAGTTCTAAAAACAAAGGGAAAAGGTCTAGTTGGATTTTCTCCTCAGGAAGAACAGACGTACACAGGACAAACTCGCTCAGTCCCTCCGACTCAGGTTCTAGCCAGTGGGCCTTCATCTCCTCAAAAAACACTTATTTGACAGAAACTTTGTGGACTTAATGGATGCAGGTTGTCTTGTTTTTGTTTTTGTTTTTTTTGTGCCACCCTAGATCCATGTGTTTTGAGGACTGAGGTCAGGGAAGAAGTGATTCCTTTAACCATGTTTTTGCAGTCAGTGTCTCTGCTCCAGCGGTATTTTTTGAAAATGTCATAAAAGGCAGTGATAGGAAATTCCCAGGGGCAAAGAGATGGCTTAGCAGTTAAAGAGCGCTGTGGCTCTTCAGAGAACCTGAGTTGGTTCCTTGCACCCATGCCAGGTGGCTCACAACTACCTGCAACTCTAGCTCCAGGAGATGCAAGGGCACTGTATACACAAAGCATTCTAACTCAAATTCTCAATCATTCAACTATTCATTCTGTCGCTCTTCCTTTCTCTCAGGTACATTTAAAAAGATTATTTTTTAAAATATATATGGATATTTTGTTTACATATATGTAAACACAGTGTGCATGCCTGGTGCCTGTAGAGACCAGACAAAGGTGTCAGATCCATTGGGGCTGGAATTATAGATGGTTGTAAACTACCTGCCTTGTAGGTGCTGGGAATCGAAACCAGGTCATCTGGCCAGCCTGGTCTACAGAGTGAGTTCCAGGACAGCCAGGGCTACACAGAGAAACCCTGTCTCGAAAAACCAAAAAAACAAACAAAACCAGGTCATCTGGAAGAGCAGCCAGTGTTCTTAATTGCTTAGGCATCTCTCAGTCCAATGTGTAAAATTTTTTAAAGAAGAAATTCTCATGGGTTCAGCTACTGTAAAAATTCTTGTCGGGTGGGTAGTGGTAGTGCATATACCTTTAATCCCAGCAGTCAGGAGGCAGAGTCATGTGGATCTCTGAGTTTGAGGCAAGCCTGGTCTACCTCACAGGACAGCCAAGGCTACATAGTGAAACCCTGTCTCAAAAAACAAAACAAAACAATTCTTTGGTTTCAGAAAGATAACTATTTAAAGATGTTACGGTAAAACTCCTCAATACTCACTTAAGGTTTTCTTCTTCATTCATGAAGGCAAGCCCAGTGTGCTGGCTCATTCCTGTGTGTTCACATCATTGCTTTTATGTCTGGCCATGAACTAGGTTGTGTCATGACAAACCAACTGTAAAACAAAGTGGTCCTGTGAGATGGCTCAACAGATGAAGGTGCCTGCCATCAAATCTGATGACCTGTTTTATTCCTTGGTCACTTGTCCTCTGTCTGCCACACATGTGCCATGGCACATATGCTAGTACACACACATGAAATTAAACAAATACAAAGGTTTTTCTTTTTGGTTGGTTTTTGGTTTTTTGAGACAGGGTTTCTCTATGGAGCCCTGGCCGTCCTGGAACTCACTCTGTAGACCAGGCTGGCCTCGAACTCAGAAATCTGCCTGCCTCTGCCTCCCAAGTGCTGGGATCAAAGGCGTGTACCACCACTTCCCTGCTCAAATACAAAGCTTTTAAAAATCGAAACGTTCAAGTTTCTACTGTTGTGTTTATTCATGGCACATGCATTGTGAGGAGTTAGGCTTTTCTTTAGATTAGTAAAAGCACTATGTATTAATCACAACAATTAATGTAAAAACCATTTTCCAGTAAGTGTTTCTTCCACCTCCCTGTCTGCAGGCCAGGAGTATTGTTTACTTCTCTTGGCTCGGTGTTCAGTGCTCTTGCTCCTCATTGATGCTTTTTAGACATTTTGTGCAGTTAAAATAGAAATGTCTAAATCAAGTGGGTGCATCTTATATTCTGAAAGTAATTTCTTTGGGATATATGAAGAGATAACGGAATGAATAGAATGTCCAATTGGAAATACAGGTGTGTAGGACTTCTGTCTCAGTGAAGTATTTTGGGGAAAGGTGAATAAGAGTTCTTTGTGGAGGGCTGGGGATGCAGCCCAGTGGTAGAACATTTGCCCATCATGCACAAAACCCTAGAACTGTCTCTTAACACTGCAATTAAAAAACCAAAGAATAGTGTCTGCAGACATGGTTTTGTCAGTAAAGAGCACTGGCTGCTCTTCCAGAAGATGTGCATTTGATTCCTGGTACCCACATGGCAGCTCACAACTGTCTGTAACTCCAGTTCCAGGGATTTAGTTCCCTGCTCTAAGGCTGAAGGCTGGGGCAACCATCCCTCTCTTTTCTTTTGAGAGAGCCTTGGCTGAATAGCATCTCATTATGTAGATTAGGTTTGCCTAATTGTAGACATTTGCCTGCCTCTGCCTCCTGAGGAGATTACAGATATGCATCATAACCCCCATCTTGATGCCTCTTTCTGAGCTCTACTGACATCAGACAGGTGGTAGACAATCATACATTGAAACAAAATACCCATATATATAAAAAGAAAAAAAAGGCCATGTGGAAAAACCTTTATATGTTCAAACATCATCAGATTTCCTGGAAGAGATTATCCATGAGCATTTGTGGATAAAACAAAATTGCCAAGAATAACTCCTTGTATCAAGGGGAATCCTTCTAGCCCATTAAGCCATCACAAGTCCTACCTTAAGCCTCTAGTTAAATTTCAGCATTAGGTCAGAAATAATGAGCAGAGGCTTGTCAGTAGTGCATGGGTGTATGCATGTGTGAGTGTTTTCTGGAAGTGTGCTTTTTCCCCCAGGCAGAAGACTTAAACAGGGTTACAGCAGAGGAGTGTGTTGCTGTCCCTCTGCTTTGCCTATTATCTGGCATGTAATGAAGGAAATCTTGCTTGAAAGTTGCAGCTCTCTTGAGGGCATCAGATGCTCCACTCAGAACGAAACTAGGTTACTACTTCTGCAACATGCAGTGGTTTGCATCAAACGCTGTCTTGGTCTTGACTGGATTATCCCTTGACTTTGAAGTGGTCATGTTTTAATTTTAAAGTGTGTCTTAGTTACTGTTCTACTGCCTGGAAGAGACACAATGATCATGGAAGCTCTTATAAAAGAAAGCATTTGATTGGGGGCTTGCTTACAGTTTCAGAGGTTTAGTCCTTTATTATTATGGCAGGGAACATGGTGTCCAATGGCAGGCAGCCACTGGAGCTACATCTTGATGTAGAGGCAGAGCCACACTTGAACTAGCTTGGGCTTTTGAAATTTCAACCTATTCCCAGTGATACACTTCCTTCAACAAGGCCACACCTCCTAATCCTGCTAATCCTTTCAAATAGTACCACTCCCTGATGACTAAATAATTCAAATATATGAGCCTATGGGGGCCATCCTCATTCAAACCACCATATTATCTCCTTGGCCCCCATAGGCTTATAGAAAAGATGCCAGAAACTGAGGCACCGGTGTTAGGAACTGTGTAGAGGACAAAGCATGTTCAAGTCGGTGTGGCAGAAAACTGGGAAGAGTGGGTCTTAAACTTTATCACTAAATCAAATGTCAAATACATATATAAGCATTCATTCCAACTTCAAAAGTCCTCGTAGTCTATCATAGACTGGTTTTAAATTTTAGAATTTTTCAAATTTTTTTGGTTTTTTTTTTGGGTTTCTTTTGAAAGTTTTATTGATGTCAAGCATAAAAATTCATGAACAATATATTACTCTGACAATTGGCTCAACAGAGAGATCCTTAAACATCAAGGGTTCAGGAGGTTGACAAGATATACATAAAATTAATTTGAAGACAACTCAAAGAATGACAGTTCAAAAATTAATAATAAACCATGCAGCTTGCAAAACATATTGAAGAAAAACTAGTGTTACTAGAACTGTAATTTCTTTTTCTTTCTTTCTTTTTTTTTTTT
>NC_034603.1:63168427-63171011 GCF_900095145.1 Mus pahari
AGCTGTCTTCAGACACTCCACAAGAGGGAGTCAGATCTTGTTACGGATGGTTATGAGCCACCATGTGGTTGCTGGGATTTGAACTCCAGACCTTTGGAAGAGCACTCGGGTGCTCTTACCCACTGAGCCATCTCACCAGCCCCTGTTTTTTATATTCTTAGGCTTGCCTCCTGCCATCTGGTTATCTCTAGTGCTACCTGTCCTGGCTTTATCTGACTGGAGCCTGTCCTTCCTGTGATCCTGGTTGTGTCAGAACTCCTCAGAGTCAAGCTGTCTCTGTGATCCTGTGATCCTGACAACCTGGGTGTGTCAGAGCTCTGGAGTCAAGCTGCCTCTGGGACCCCGAGATCCTGGTGTGACCAAGCTCCTGGGATCCTGAGATCCTGGGCATATTAGAGCACCTGGGAGTGGAGCTGCCTCTGGGTGTTTTGGGACTGGCTACAGAGTCTGCTCAGGGCACCCACCCAGACAGACCGGAAGGAACCCGTGCCACTGGTTTGGCAGAGTTCCTGCATGCCTGGGTCCCACTGGTCTCAGTTACTTCCAGTATTGGGACAGATGTTGTGTCCTCCTCACCTCTGATCCTATCTGGGTTTTTTTGTTTGTTTGTTTTTTGGTTTTTTTTTTTGAGACAAAGTCTCTTTATGCAGTTCTGGCTGAGGTGGAACTCACTATGTATATTAGGCTGGTCTTAAATTCACAAAGATTTGCCAGCCTCTGCCTCCCGGTGCTGTGGTTAAAGCCATGTGGTACTATGCCTAGCATTTTAATTTTGTCTTATGTGGTTGTTGAACATTGATTTTGTGTCATGATAAAATCGAAACAAGTCTTGTTATTGTACATAGGAGACAATCAGTATACACAGCCCAGATTTTTCCTTGACCTGGAGACTTGTTTGTCCACCTGACGGCTTATCAGCTCTCCAGAAGTATCCAGTTTATATTGCAGACATGACTAGGTGATCTTGGATGTTTTGAGTTTCAGCTAATAAGGAAAGTTTACCTTCATTTTCAGGGTGTTTTTGTCGTGGATTGGTTTGATTCTGGCTTAATGATAAAATTCAAGACTGTTCTTCCCGTTTTTTTGCCACAGCAACTTGAACATGCTTTGTCTAAGTCCCAGCACGGGTGCAGGATAGTGCCCCAGCTCCTGATATCGCTTCTACACAAGATGGTGTTCAGAAGTTGGTGGTACTTTCTTTCCTGTTTATACTTTGTATGACAGTTCATACTATTTTCTCAGAAGTCTTTCAGCAGAGTTCCACTTAAATCCCATGTTGTGTAATGCCATCAGGTCAACCCCAGGCCATCCCTAGCAGAGGGTGTGAGAGGATGGTAAGCAATTTTTGAGCCAGAGCTGTGACACATGCCTGTGATACAAGAATACTCCAGACATGGAGTCAGGAGAATTGCAAGTTCACAGCCCACCTGGGCTAGGGTGAACTCAAGGCAACATAGAGAGAGAGCCCCTGGCTCCAAAAGGAAGAAAAAAAGGTTAAAAGAGGGCTGAGACTATAGCTTAGTGCTAGGGAGAGCGCTTGTAGCATAGACAAAGCCCTAGACCCAATTTCTTGTACTGAAAACAAATTTAAAAACTCCATTTTTTATACTCTATACAAAAGGTAGAATTAGAGAATTAGATGCTGTATTTAAATTTGAGATGTCTTATTTGAAAAGTAATAAAAAATAATGTAACTTATTTTTCCCACCTGGATTTTTCTATTAAATCCAGGAGTGGAATCTCCGTTCGTCTGAGAGAGCCTCTGTGGTTGTTAGGCTACGGACTCTTGCCGGAGCTTACTTTGTCTCGCACACATCTCTGCTTTGTTGTTCTTTCTGCCACCTTCACTGACCCTATCTCTCAGACTTCATCTAAACCTTCTCTGTTCTGGGCAAACAAGATGACTCTTCAGGTAAAGGTGTTCACTGTATAACAACTACTGAGTTGTTCTCTGACCTCCATGTTTACACATGACACAAACTCCCACACACATTACACACACACACACACACACACACACACACCCTCCATTCTCTGTCCCTGCTCTATGTTTGTAACCATATCTCCTACTAGCCCTGGACTTTGTTAGGTGGACCTATGTTCTTCATCCCTTCCTAAGTAGACTGTGCTTCGTCAAAAGCATGGCAGCTTTCTCTGAGGCTCCTCTGCCTGGAACATCCTTTAATCTCCTCTGCCTTCAGATCTCTCCATTCTTGAGAACACAGCCGGGTCCCATTCTCTCCACCCAGCCTCTCATCATGTCCAGTTCATTCTGCCTTACCCTTTAAATTCTGTCATTGGCAGTTGTGACTTACCCTGTGTACATAGAATTTGTTTCCTGACAGATTTGGAGCTTGTGAAAGTTAAGACAACACAATAGTTGGTCGTGGTGGTGAACGTTGGAGGCAGAGACAGGCTGGTCTCTCTGAGTTTGAGGCTGGCCTGTTATTCATAGGGAGTTCCTGTTTTAAAAATGAACAAATAGCCGGGCAGTGGTGGCGCACGCCTTTAATCCCAGCACTTGGGAGGCAGAGGCAGGTGGATTTCTGAGTTCGAGGCCAGCCTGGTCTACAAAGTGAGTTCC
>NC_034603.1:63171105-63190953 GCF_900095145.1 Mus pahari
AAAAATAAAAAATAAAAATGAACAAATAAATACAGTGCTTATTTGCAGTAATAAGTATCTTTCCCTTATAGACAGTAGTCAAAGCGTGAGTGCAGGAACGGAGCAAGAAGCACTTGCTGCATAAGCCCATTCTATCTGTAGCTTTACCTTTATGACAAGGGAATTAAAAAGTGACTGCAGAAAAGACACGGTGTAGGTGGTCTTGCATGTATGTCCTAGGCTGAGTGGCACTAATTGCAGTAATAGTCAACCTCACTTCTATCATAATGACATCCAGCATTGTGTATGATTATTAATCACTGGGCCTGCAGAGATGGCCCGGCGGTTAAGGACACCTGCTACTCTTGTAGAGGACCCAAGTTTGCTTCCTAGCACAAACATGGGGTGGCTCACAGTCACATGTAGCTTCAGCTCCAGGAGATTCAGCAACCTTCTTATGGCTTCCATGGATACTGACATATGTAGCATTCATTTACATAAAACACATGCAAGAATGCATATAGGTAATAATAAAAATCTTCAAAAAAAAAAAAAGATTGACTAGTCATAGTTAGTGTAACACCTCAGATCTATCTCAGTATCAACCTCTGTTCTGTGTTAGCCTGTACTCCTCCAAAGGAGAAGGGTGCTATTGCATTGTTTCCCAGCATTCTCTGGGAAGACCTATTTTTGGTGGTTTTGCTCAAGCTACTTATGGGGTTGTTGGACATTTTTGCTTTGAATTTTGATGTGGCTGTGGTATTGTTGCTAGGTTTTTAATTCACTTAGCTTATTATGAGTTACTTTTTTTAAAAAAGAGGGAGAGACACCCCCCCCCTTTTTTTCCAGTTGCAATAACTATGTTGTCCGGTGTGGAGGCTTTGTGACTTTCTTGTACATTCTCTCTTCACCTCCTGCCCTGGAGCACCTTCTGACTAAGGTATAGGCTTATGGAATAGTGTTGAGAGTGGAGAGGTCTGTCTGCCCTTTGGAGGTAGACAGGTAGACCCAGTACTGTTTCTGGAAAAATGTACCTATGCCATGGGTAATGTTATAGGTTTAGTCTTGTTAAGCATATTTATTTCAAGACTATTCTATTATCTTAATCCTGGGGTCCCCAAAGTGAGATTCATAAATTTTTTTTTTTTTTAGTCAAATAAAAGTCATGATGACACTTTACAGTCAAACTAAGATATAGTGACTGGCTGTTTTATTAGTGATACACATATACATACACACAGATTTTAAAAACAAAGGCATGGCATGGTGGGACAAAGAGGAGGCATGTCATAGCTTATATGTTTAGAGGTTGGGGATTACTTGTGTGGCAGTAGATGGCCAAATGAATTATTTTGTGGGACAGTAAATGTTAGTGGAATGGAATTCCTTAAGTACATGTTGAAAAAAAACCCTGAGGGTTAGGATGTAGCATAGGCTGCCCCCCAGTTCAGATGAGACTCACGTGTGAAGGGCCCATCGCATCCAGTGCCTCTCAGCACCATGGCTGTTGTTTCTCACCGTCTCCAGCCCAGCTGCTGTCCATCATCTAGTTTATACTTGACAAGCTACCCAAGGGACTGAGAATATTATTGCTACGTGAAATATTGTGTTACTTTCATATAATGTTTGGATTGTGTTCAGATATTCTATTTCTTTTTGCTTATTTTTATTGATTTGTTTTTCAGTACTAGAGAGTGAAGCTAGGGCTTCACACATGCTAAGTAATGCAGTTCATTACCATTGAACTATGTCTCTAGCCTTTTCTCAAGATAAAAGTCATATACCGTAGGACCATTTTAAATATACAGTTCAGTGTGTGTGTGTGTGTGTATGTGTGTATTCGCGTAACTATCACCACATAATTCAGAAACATTTTCACTGCCTCTGGAGTCCATTAACAGTGATTGCCATACCTCCTAACCATGGCTCCTATTGGTCACTGTGTGTGTGTGTGTGTGTGTGTGTGTAGATTGGTTTATTCTAGCCATTTTACATAAAAAGAATCTTCCAATTGTGTGAATGTTTGTATCTGGTATAATGCTTTTGGGGTTCATGCATGTTAGAGTAGGCATCAGAGCTTCTCACTGTTGGGTGATAACGTTCAACTGTACGGTTATGTGCCTGTTTCCCAGCTGACAAAGGTCTGTGTTATTCTCAGGCTGTTAGGGATGCTGCTGTGGATGTTTGTATTTATATGAGTGTTCCAGTCCTAGTAGATACGCTTAGAAAGGGAACTACCAGGTCATCTGGGAACTCTTTGTTTAACCGTTTTAGGACTTACAAACTAATTCCCAAAGTGTGCCATTTTAAGTGCACCAATAATGAATGGCGCTTATGCTTTCTCCGTATCCTTTTTAACTCTTTTTTCTTTCTTTTCTTTTTTTTTTTTAATTAGAGTTGTCTTAGTGAATAGGAAGTGTAATCTCAGTGTGGATTATTGTCTTAGGCTTCCATTGCTGCAGTGAAACATCATGACCAAAAGCAAGTTGGGGAGCACACCTTTAATCCCAGCACTCGGGAGGCAGAGGCAGGCGGATTTCTGAGTTCGAGGCCAGCCTGGTCTACAAAGTGAGTTCCAGGACAGCCAGGGCTACACAGAGAAACCCTGTCTCGGGGGAGAAAAAAAAAAAGCAAGTCGGGGAAGAAAGAGTTTATTCAGTTTACACTACCACATTGTTGTTCATCACTGAAGGAAGTCAGGACAGGAACTCACACGGCAGGAACCTGGAGGCAGGAGCTGATCAGACACCATGGAGGGATGCTGCTTACTGCCTTGCTCCATATGGCTTGCTTAGACTGTTTTTCTTACAGAACCTAGGACCACCAGCCTACTCACAATGGGGTAAGCCCTCCCCCACTAATTGAAAAAATGCCTTATAGCTGGATCTCATAGGGAAAAAATTATATTTTAAGTTATCACTATAATATGTGAGTGTTTTGCCTACATGTATGTCTGTGCATCATGTGTGCGCCTGCTGTCAGGCAAAATTCAGAAGAAGGCTTTGGATCTCAGAACTTATGTTACGATGGCTGTACACCACTGTGTAGATTGCTGGGAGCCAAACCAGGTCTTCTGCAACAGTAGCCAGGATAACCACTGAGCTTTTTCTTTAGCGCATATTGTTATTTTATTTGTCTTTTTATTGTTGAATTGTGGGAGTTCCTTATACTGGATACCAGACCTTTATCAAACCTATGATTTATTAATATGTTCTTCTGATTCTATGCGTTGCTTCTATTCTCTGGATGTCCTCCTTTGTTGTACAAACATTCATTATTAATTTTAATAAAGTTCAATTTGTAGTTTTTCTTTGGGAGTTTGTAGTTTTTCCTTTTCTTTTGCCCTCCCCTACCTCTCTCTTCTCTTTCTCTCCTTTTCCCCTTCATGTTTAGTTTGACTCACCATGTGAGGGGACATAGGTCATCATGGTAGAGAAGGCATCTGCACAGAGCATGGGGCAGCTGGCCACACTGTCTGCAGTCTCAGAGAGAGGGAGTATCTATTGGGGACCACATTCTATGGGGTGCTGCCACCCATCTTCCAGATGGAAATGCCCACAAAGACACAGTGCAATCAAGTTGACAGTGAAAATTAACTGTTGCCCTTGTTAGTTTAGACACCTGAACACATCATAGTTAAACCATAATTCACTCTCCTCCTCAAAGGTTTATGGCCATCTCATAATACAAAATGCATTTCACTCATCTGTAAAAGTTTCCAAAGTATTAATAATTCTAATTTTGTTCAAAAACCCAAGTCCATAGTCTCTTCTGAAATTCAAAGAAATGCCTTAATTATGAGACTATAAAATAAAAACAAGTTACACACTTCCAATATACAGAGGCACAGTATAAACCTCCCTAAGAAGAGATTAGGCCAAAGCAAAACAAAACCCAATAGGACAAGCACAGAGGCCTGGGTGCTGGCCTCTTTCCCCACTCTGCTTGAAGAGGGCTTTTCCAAAGAGGTAAGAAGTGTTAATGGTACATCAGAGGTTTGTGTACAGTATGCTGCATAGCCTTTGCAGAGTGAATGTCAAGATAAAATAAGGAAAAGAAAAGTTAAAAATGAGAGGGTGGAGGCAGGGAAGATGGTGCAGTCAGTGAAATCCCTGCCATACCAAGGTGAGTTTAGTCTCTGTGCCCAGGTTTTAAAAGCTAGGCATAGTAACAGGTATAATCCAGTAATAGTAATATGTATCTATAATCCAGTGCTGGGGACACAGAGACAGGAGGACCCTGGTCTTGATGGCCAGACAATTAGCCACATCATAATTTCCAGGTTCGGTGTCTCCTTTTATGTTGTTAATTTGTTTCTGACCCATGTATGTGTTGTAGAAGTGTGAAGAAAAACGGGTAGGGAGCTAAGGAGGAAAGGTAGAAAAAAATTCAGTTTCTATGCTTTATCTAAATACACACTATAGATAAGAAAGAATAAGACCTCTTAGTTTGGAACTCGGGGCTCTTGGGAATTCATGGATGGGTTCTTAGAAGTGGGCGTCAACCTGGAAACTGCATATGAAATTTTCTGTGGGTGCCAACCTGGAAACTGCGTATGAAATTTTCTGTGCTCTGTTTCTGGGTAGTGAGGAGACTTTTAATTTTAAAAGAATCTTATAGTGTTTTAGAATTACTACTAAGAAGAGATAAATGTAGACTTGCTGGCAGGAAAAGGCAGGGGGTGTGTTGGCAGCTCATCTTTTCTCATTGGCTGTGTTTTGGGTATGTTACAATTTTGGAGTAAACGTTCCTATCTGGTTCAAATATTTTTGTTTTAGACTATTTATTTATACCTGTTTGTCTAAGACTAGATAAGATCCCCCTCCCCCCAAGTGCTACTCTTTGAAATGCCAAAAATTTTTACTAGTGAGAAAATAACAGATGATTTATTATTCCTTGACACTATTCCACACATCTAAAGTAAGTTGTGTGTGTGTGTGTATGTAAGCCATAGTGGTACAAACCTGTAATCCTGCTACTTGGGAGGCAGAGGTAGGAAGGAGCCCGAGATTGAGACCAGTTTAGGCTGAGTAATGAGACTGTTTGGCTAATGCACACAAAGACCTGAGTTTGGTTCCCAGCACCACATAAAATTGGTAGTGGTGGCACCTGCTGGTAATCCCAGCACTCAGGGAATAGAGGCAGGAGATCAGAAGTTCAGGGAGGGAGCTGGTGAGGAGGAAGGCTCAGGGTTAATTCACTGGCCATTCTCCCAGAGGAGCCAGGTTCAATTCCCATAATCCACATAGTGGCCTACAGGCATCTCTTAAGTCCAGCCCCGGAGGATCCCATGTGTATTTCTGGCTTCCTCGGGCATCAGCTGTGCTCACTGTACAGAGATCTACAGACAGACAAAAACACCCACGCACACAAAATTAAAAATAATTTTTAAAAGAAGTTCAAAGTTACATAGTTTGACTCCAGCCTGGACTATATGAGACCCTATCTTAAAAAAGAAAAAAAAAAGTTAATAAAGTATTTGTGACTTTTAATTTTTGTAAAATACAGAATTGTAGGGCCAGGCATGGTGATGCACACTTTTAATCCTAGGACTCTGGAAGCAGAGGCAGGCAGATCTCTGTTCTGTTAGTTGCAGGCCAACCTGGTCTATAGAGAGAGTTCTCGTTCAGTCAGGGCTACATAGTGAGAACCTAGTTTGTTTGTTTGTTTGTTTGTTTGTTATAAAGAGGCTATTTCTCACTTATTTTCATTATATAGTCTTTTTTTCTTTTTTGTTAGCGATCTTAAAGATAGACTACTGTATTAAAAATTACATTCTAGAAAACTACCCTTGGTCATGGCTAGACTGAGCCCTCCCAACACCCTAGCATCAAACTTGATATGAAGGTAAAAATTACTTCGACTTTGGGAACATCCTGCCAGCCCTTCTGCTGGGAGCCACACCTGGGCAGAGGCATGCCGGGCTTTCTTCTGGTACTTGAGAGCTGTTGAATTTTATTAGAACCTGAGCTGTGTTGGATTTTAATAGAAAAATATCTCAGTGACACACACACAAAGCTTCTTACCTTAAAGATAAATAGTTCTTTTTAATTAACAATGATTTCTATATTTAGATGACGTTGTGGGTAGCCCTGGGTATGGCAAGTGTTTTGAATGCCACTGGGACCCTGCAGGTCTTGCAGCTTACTTAGGATTTGGCTGCTTCTTTGGCCCAAGGAGTTGTTTGATGAACCTTTGGGTGCTTCAGCTGGCTTGTGGTGAGGAATACATATTTGGTTTTGTTCTTGCGTGGAGACTATTTATGCTGGCAAGTCCTTAGATAGTGCCTAAGAGCAACCCTGCTTTGTCCTCGTACAGCTCGCTTACTACAACTAGTACAATATCTAACAGATGGGAAGCACCTACGTGTTTAACAAGGATGCGACCAAGTGCTTTGCATAAACTCAACTCCTTTGGCTATTTTATAAACTAGAGAATTGGCCGGGCTTTACAGTTGTGTAGTTTGCTGCCTTGGCTCCCACTTTTTGCATTAGTGGACTATTTAAGGTATAGATTGTTGCTAGTTTAGGATTGCCAGTACCTAAGTCAGGTTGAAAGTAACCCTATTTATTGGTCTCTTTATGAACCTAGTTGGTTACATGTTCTCTTCCCTAACAGTGTGATGCGTTTTAAGTAGAACAGCTCAGCAAGTCTGAGTGACTCCTGTTACCTGTGAAAGTTACTTCATCATCAAGTGTACTGAACAGTTTCTTACTAAGGTTTTTTTTATAGCGAGATTTCACTCACTTCAGCCAAGTAGAACCAATATATTAAGAAAAAGCTATATTATCCATCCCAGGACTTGGGAGCAGAGGTAGGCAGAACTCTGTGAGACCAGGTAGCCTCCTCTGAATAACGAGTTCCAGGACAGCCCGGCTACATAGTGAGACCCTTATCTCAGTAGAAAGAAGGGGGAAAGTTAAGCTTTGCTTATTTTTAATTAATTAAAAATTAGCCCCAAAGTTTTGCCATAGGTACTAAGTAGATGCTGAATAATAAAAATGTCTCTGGTGCCCATCACATGACAGACATTGAGTAAATACTGTTTTCCTTCCTTTTGTCAGCTTGACTGTTCAGCTCCTTCACTGTTATGTATGACTCAGCTGTGGGGTAGCTGGCTGATAGCAGTATACGCATGCTGTAAGCACATTGTGTGCCACCATTGTGTTTTCATGGATGGTTTTCGTTTTCTTAGAACCATGTCGACCTGGCGGTGACTGATTCTCAGAATTTTGACTTCTCTGCAACTGACACATGAAGTCACCTAGTTGTAGGATAGCTGTGCACCAAGTGTCAAATGCCTCAGTGGTGCTCCCATAGCCGAGGCCAGTTATGGTGACAATTCATTTATAATTATTAAAGGCCAGGCTGGTTTTCTTGTGTGGCTGTGCCAGTTAGCTGCTTTAGTTCTGTGGCCTGTAGTGCCCATGTGACCGCCCTTGTGTGTGGATTCTCACTCTGGTAGATGTGGTGGCTGATGCTGAAGGAAACTGCCTGTATGACTCCCTCAAATGTTTCATGGCCTTTTGTATCTTGAAACTGATACCAGCAGACCCTGCAGGATCCAGTGTGGCAGACATCATGTGGTAGTCGTATTTATTCATCAAACACATGCTGTATGCTAGGACTATTATATGCTCTAAAGATATTTTGGTGAATTTGACAGATATGTTTCTTGGTATGATAGAATTTATATTCTAACTGAAATTGGGGGTTCATACAGCCTGTAAAATAATACCCATTTCAAACCATTTGAGGAGTATAATGAATCAAAGTGTATGGAATGTAATGATTTGAAATTTTGTGTTGTGAGGAATTCCATGGCCTAAGAAGAATATGGTGGTATAATTTCTTTTCCTTCATTTTTTTTTTCTCTTTCTAGACAAGATGCTCCAAGTCCCTTGTAGCTCTCTTCGAAAGAAGATCAGGAGTGTTCTGCTCTTGCCGTAAGAACAGCCCTTTTTGACTTAAGGTGTGGTTGGTGCTGTGACACAGGAAGAACTGCATGCAAGCTCCAGGAGTTTTCTTATTTTCACTTCTTGAGCAGTTAGTTCTCTGTGGATGGATAAAGATTTGAGTCTTAATTGCCCTGTTTTCAAGGTGTTCTGTGTAGTCTGAACTGGGCCACTTCCTAATGAGCTACACACCCAGTCCTTGTCAGGAGCTGGTTGAACCCTGTGCAGTGCATGCAGAAGGAATGGCCCAGGAAGAGAGCCATCGAAGTCAGGCGCCACCCACCTTGTACCATGGTGCCAGTCAGGAGCTCGACCTGTCCACCAAAGTGTATAAAAGGGAGTCTGGAAGCCCTTACTCTGTGCTAGCAGACACCAAGATGAGCAAACCACATCTCCACGAGACGGAGGAGCAGCCATATTTCAGGGAGCCAAGGGCAGTGTCTGATGTGCATACTGTCAAGGAAGACCGGGAGAATTCTGATGACACGGAAGAGGAGGAGGAAGTCTCTTA
This sequence comes from Mus pahari, assembly GCF_900095145.1. Lineage (NCBI taxonomy): Eukaryota > Metazoa > Chordata > Mammalia > Rodentia > Muridae > Mus > Mus pahari. Next base: position 63,179,551 of record NC_034603.1, read on the forward strand.
CAAAAGGGAGCAGATCATAGTGGAGGTAAACCTTAATAATCAAACGTTAAATGTATCTAAAGGGGAAAAGGGTGTCTCTTCTCAGTCCAAAGAGACTCCTGTTGTTAAGACAAGCAGCGAGGAAGACGAGGAAGAGACTGAGGAGGAGGAGGCCACAGATAACAGCAGTGACTACGGAGAGAACGGACGGCAGAAGAAAAAGGAGAAGCAAGTGGAGAAAGTCAGGGTTACACAAAGGCGAACCCGGAGAGCTGCCTCTGTTGCCGCAGCCACCACTTCCCCTACACCCCGCACAACTCGGGGCCGTAGGAAGAGTGCAGAACTGCCCAAGAGGAAGAAGCGGGCCTCCAAGGAGGCTAAAGCACCAGTCCAGAAAGCTAAGTGTGAAGAGAAAGAGACTCTGACCTGTGAGAAGTGCCCCAGGGTGTTTAATACTCGCTGGTACCTGGAGAAGCACATGAACGTTACTCACAGGCGCATGCAGATCTGTGATAAATGTGGCAAGAAGTTTGTCCTGGAAAGTGAGCTGTCCCTTCACCAGCAAACAGACTGTGAAAAAAACATTCAGGTAGGTCTCATCAGCGAGAGGGCAAAGTTTCCAGGCTAGAACCTGGCTGTTCAGAGTCATCTGGTGTCTGCCCAAGAGGATAACTAGAATAGAGGCTGAAGGGACAGATTTCACCAATTATCACTTTAGACTCTGCTGCTTGGGTCTTTTCAAAACCAAGGCTTAATCCTGTCTTTCAAAAGCATTACACTTAACTGACGATGGATTAGTGAGAACCCAGGTACACTGGAAGGGGGATTGGTTATAGATGACTGACTGGGATGTAAAGTCAGCGCCGACTTTGCACTGAGAGTCTCTGTTGTGGGACCTGTGAGATAATTCATTCTGGCATCTTCTGTCACAGTGGGAGGTATACTGAGTGAGGGCCAGGAGTAGAGAAAGTTCCTTTCTAATTAAAAGGATGCCAGAGTCTAGTGCAGCTGATGGGGACAGAGACCGTAATGACTCAGACCTGTGGAAATGGAAGATCTCCTTACACCCGTGGAGAGATGGCAACACTAAATGTGTCAAGAGGCAAGTCCATGGGAATACGCAAACCTTAAACAGAGGCTGAGCTGTTTGAAAACGTTGCTTACCTGGCAGTAGAGTTACATAATGTTGCTGTACAGTGCTGCTGATGTAACAAAGCGTGCTATTCAAACCACTCTGGTGTCTTGGAAAGATTGTATTGTGACAGGTTAAGAGGTGTTGAATGTATTGCAGCTATATTGGTGTATGTATATGTTTGTGTATTAATGGATATTCATACATGGTAAGTATTATGTTTCCATAAGATGTATATAATAATTACCATATTGAAGCTAACTTTTAAAAGATAAATTGTTTTACTTTTGGTTTGGGAACTTTAATTTTCTCTTTTAAACAATTGTTTTTAATCAATAACTGAATGCCTTTCTTTAAAGAGATTTTTGGTTTTTTATAATCCACTGATTTAGCTTGTAAATCACGACATGATAGAGGTATGCTGGGTAAATAAATAAGAGACTCTGGCCATGTTCTCCAGCAGGTGCCTGGGCGGAAGTTGGTTGCAGAGTCAGTCCAATGGAGCATGGTCCAGTGCTGCCCCCTAGAGGTCAAACTTGGTTTTCATAGTGGCTCTTTACTGAAAAGGCATTCCTCATTTCTGTCTCTGTGACCTGCTTATTTTGTGGGTTCCCTCCCTCCCTCCCTTTCTCCCTCTGTTCTTCCTTGCTTCTTCTTCTTCTTTTTTTCTTTAGCTTGAATTTGATTGAGTAACAGAAAACAACAGGTCTTGAGTGTAAGTTTCTGTACTTCTCCTATCATAGCATGTTCACCCTTGTGCTTCTGTTGTGTGGGTTCTGCTGAATGAAAGCCATGCAGATTCCTAGATTGAAGAGATGGCTCAAAGCTGCTGCTCAGCACTGCAGCTCAGCACTGGGCGTTCTTGCAGAGAACCCGAGCTTGGTGCCCAGTGCCCACATGGCAGCTCATCATCCCCCCCCCCCCCCCCGTTCCAGGGATCTAACATCCTTTTCTGTCCTCCTTGGGCACCAGGCACATATGCAGTATACATACATACAACAGACAAAACACTCAACTATATAAAGAAATACTTTTTAAAAACCCAAAAACCCTTCCCATTCCTAAAGTATCTTGTGCTGTGTGTCTTCATACAGCTCCTGATAATCTTGACAATCTTATGATAAGAGAAAGTTAATTGTTGCAGAAATGGTGGCTTACAGGGGTAATCTGACCTTTTCCAGGGTAGTGTCCAGCCAGGGGCTTGTCTCTGAGCTCTTGATTCTTGACTTCTGCAGTGGCAGTGGCACTCAAGGGCTGTAGTGACTGAGTTCTCTTACTATTTATTCCTCAGAGCCTGGCAATTGTCAAGAGTTTTCTGTTATTGTTTGGTTGATTTAGTCATACTTTATGCCTAATAGTCCAGGATGCTTATGAGCCATGGTTTGGAGAACTAGGCATTGTGACGTAAGGAGGTCTGGAATTAGGGGTGGGGGGTGGGATGGTCAATACTTTAAGAGATTATGTTAGCTTCCGCTAGAGGGAAATGGCAACAGACTGAATTAAATTTAGGGAAAGTTAGTAAATCTTGAACATTTTGTTACAGAATTCTTCAAAATGTATTTTCTAAGGCATGAGGACATTTTTATACCCTTCAGATCTATAATGCTTATATATTTTGTCTTTGGTTGTGCTAATTTCAGGCTTATTTATATTCTCTGGTAAGTACACCTTAACTGCATGGCAGCCTGGGTAGGAGCCAGCTGTGCGTGCTGGTCTGTGCCATAGCATGCCTGAAGGTTCTAGCAGCTGTGCCGTGTGCCCGAGGCTGGGGCAGGGCCAGATTTGAGGTTGACCTTAGTGGCCAAGGTTTGAGGGTGGTTCTCAAAACAAGAAACAACACAGAATACGTAAACACCAAGAAGGACATTGGGTGCTCTTTTCATCGGTGGAACACGGGAGTGGGAATAGCAGTTAGTTCTCTGGTGCTTGTGGGACTACTTCTTGCCTTGGAGTTGTTGCTGTTTGCTTTCTCCCAAGGTCTCTAAAAGGTGGGTCTTGGAAAATAGAGCATACAGAGGTTAGTGTTGGAAGATGAACTGCATGCAGGAATCGTTTTTGTCAGGATTCTGGCCTCGTGCCATGAATCTAAAGTAGATGGATTTCATCTGCCACGAGGGAGGATAGCCTCCTGAAGCCTCAGTAAATAAAGATTCTTTCTGTTTGTTCTGCTAGTGTGTTTCCTGTAACAAATCCTTCAAGAAACTCTGGTCCCTTCATGAACATATCAAGATTGTCCATGGATATGCAGAAAAAAAATTTGCCTGTGAGATATGCGAGAAGAAGTTCTATACCATGGCTCATGTACGAAAACACATGGTTGGTGAGTCTCCGACCCTCTGTTCTCCACCTGCAGACTCCTGGAACGCGCTCTGCTCCACACTGGGCAGAATATGTAGAGTCAGCATACTGCAGTCACTTTTAGCTTGTTGAGACTACATGTAGCTTGTCTTTTGTAAGCATGATCAGGTTGGACAGTGTAGTCTTCCCTACCCAGAGTTCTTTTCGGTAGTGCAATTTGTTCTCTCTTTGGAACATTACTTTCAAAGTGAGAGGTAGAAATGAAGACAGCATAGTTTCCTCACCTTATGGCATCTGGCTTCTCCATTCTGGGGGTTTTGGTGGAATTGTTTTGAGTTTAAATGCATTCTGTGTTACAGCACACACAAAAGACATGCCATTTACATGTGAGACCTGTGGAAAGTCTTTCAAGCGCAGTATGTCACTCAAGGTGCACTCCTTGCAACATTCTGGAGAGAAGCCCTTCAGATGTGAGGTAAGGGACGAGCGACGCCCAGGCCTTGTCCACGGCTAGGGTTGTATGGGTGACACAGCAGTAGATGGAGTTCGGGGTGCAGAGCACAAGGCTGGGACACACTGGAGCTTCTGGCATGCCAGGTGTTGGTGATCTCTCAGTGCTGAGAAGAAAGATGGCCCATCAGCACCCAGTCTCTTAGGGGTAACTCAGAGTGATGTGCAGTAGCTGATCTTTCTCTCAGTGATTCAGAAAAGTTGAGTCTGAGCCAGTAATAATTACATGAGAAATTCCCCCTTGTATTCATAACTCAGCTGTAGGAGCATAGTGAATACAAACTGCTGCTGTAAGCAGGCTGTGTTTTGAGTCTGAGAAGAAACCTAGGGCTGGTGAGATGGCTCAGTGGGTAAGAGCACCCGACTGCTCTTCCGAAGGTCCAGAGTTCAAATCCCAGCAACCACATGGTGGCTCNAAAAAAAAAAAAACCCTAAGGGAAACAACTCTGGAGATATAAATCCTAGGAAAGAAATCAGGAACCACAGATGTGAGCATCACAAACAGAATACAGCCTGGTCTACAGAGTGAGTTCCAGGACAGCCAGGGCTATAAAGAAACCCAAAAAAAAAAAATTAAAAAAAAAAAAAAAAAGGAATGGCGCCCTTTAAAAAAAAAAAAAGAAAAAAAGAAGCCTATGAGGTTCCTCTGAGGGTAGGCCGCAGTGATACTTCTATGCTTGGCAATGAGCACTGTCCCTGTCCACTGCAGAACTGCGATGAGAGGTTTCAGTACAAGTACCAGCTCCGCTCCCACATGAGCATCCACATTGGGCACAAACAGTTCATGTGCCAGTGGTGTGGCAAGGACTTCAACATGAAGCAGTACTTCGATGAGCACATGAAGACGCACACTGGTAAGGATTTCTTGGTGAAGGTGTAAATAGCCCCAGTGCTCGTTGGTAGCCATCTGCTGGTCTGTCTTTAAACCCAACCATAAGTTTGCATCATTTTCCTGTTTTGTTCTGTTTTATCTTGAGATGAAGTCTTGCTGTGCAGCCCAGGCTGGTCTCAGATTCACAGCAATCCTCCTGTTTCAACCTCCTAGGTGCTAAAGTCAAAGGTGTCTACCACTGTGACTGGCACACATTTGCATTGTAATCTCGCTTTAAGTAAGCCTAAGATATATAAATAAATGTAATACTAAAATTTTCTCTTTTATAATTATTTTAAAAAGGATTATTTATTTGAATGCCTTTTGAGTGTTTTGTTTTTTTGAGGCAGACTATCACTGAAGCACAGACTGCCTCCTCCTGCCTTCTGCTCCCGTGCTAGGGTTATAGGTGTATGCTACCATGCCCGCCTATAAATAATTTGTTTGTTTGTTTATTTTGTCTTACTTTCTGAGACATGGGATCTCTGTGGACCAGGCTGACCTTTTCTCTGCCTCTGGAGTGCTGGATTAAAGGCATTAAAGCCTTCTCAATATTCTTAGTGTTGATTGGATTTGATTTCCAAAATTCACTACCTTTCAGGAACACATCCATTAAATGGGGTTAAATAAATTTTAACTCTCTTTCTCTCTGTATGTAGGGATGTATGCTCCATAGCATTGATAAGGATCTAGCTTCTGGAGAACTGGCTAAAATATAGTAGCTCTTTTTGCAAACACTAATACTGTCCGCAGCTGATCTTGGTACTCTACAAACTGCACTGTATCTGTGGCTCCAAAAATTTTAGTTTATAGTTATTCTAGTTATCATGTAAAATTTTATGATCAACATTCTTTGGCCAATAGGCAAGGAATGTTTCCTCTAAAAGAATACAATTAATACACTTAGAGTTTTCTCTTCCCCATTATCAGAGCTACACATACTTATTAAAGTATATTAAAAGGGGCCAGCCAGAAATGGTGGCACATGACTTTAATCTCAGCACTTGAGAGGCAGAGACAGGTAGATTTCTGTGAGCTCAAGGCCAGCCTGCTTTATATAGCCTGCTATGGAAATTAGGAACTAAATAAAATCTCACCACAGAGAGAGCAAATAGATTTAATCAAATAATAACATTTTGGCTGATTTATCCTATCTTATTTTTTTTAAGATTTATTATTTTTATTTTATGTGTATGAGTGTTTTTGCCTGCATGTATGTATGTGCACTGTGTGCATGCCTGATGTCTTTGGAGGCCAGAAGAGGGCACCAGATCACCTGGAACAGGAATTTTTTTTTTTTTTTTTCAAGACAAGGTTTCTCTGAATAGCCCTGGCTGTCCTGGAACTCACTCTGTAAACCTGGCTGGCCTCGAACTCAGTAATCTGTCTGCCTCTGCCTCCTAAGTGCCGGGATTAAAGGCGTGTGCCACCACTGCCCAGCCTGGAACAGGAATTAAGCATATTTGTAAACTGCCACTTGATTTTTGTTCACTGAACCTGGGTTCTCAGTAAGAACCAAGTGCTCTTAGCCACCAAGTTATCTCTCTAACCAAGATTTAATCTATATATATAAAAAAAGTTCTTCCAAGGGCTAAGAGTGCAGTCCACCGGTACAGCATTGCTTAGCAAGTGCAGGTTCCATAGCCAGCGCCAAAAGCAAAACAAAACTGAGTTCTTAGTATGGTGATAGACGAGTCCTGTGCCTGGAGTGTCCATGGGCTCACGTACATGGTACATTTGGCTCCTGTACTCTAGTGTAATTTGTTTTTGTATATTTAATTTTAGATTAATTAATTTTATGTGTATAACTGTTTTGCTTGCATGTTTGTATGTGTACCATGTACATGTCTGGTGGCTTTGGAGGTCAAAGGAGGATATTGAATCCCCTGGAACTGGAGTTCCAAGTGGTTACGAGCTACCATGTGGTACTGGGAATCGAACCCAGCTATCTGGAAGAGCAACAAGTGCTCTTAACTATGGAGCACTGCTCCAGCTCCTCCCCACAACATGATTTTTAACCTACTTCATCATATATATTATCAGTAATATAATTTTAGGCCATATAACAATTCTTCCTGAAAGATTGCTATGACAGTAGCTATCATTTATGTACAGATATGCCAAGAATTAACTGATGCTGGTTACATTTACCTCGTTAGCACAACTTTTGTTTTGTTTGGTTTTGAGACAGGGTTTCTCTGTATAACCCTGGCTGTCCTAGAAGTCACTCTGTAGACCAGGCTGGCCTCAAACTCAGAAATCCGCCTGCCTCTGCCTCCCAGGTACTGGGATTAGAGGCGTGCGCCACCACTGCCTGGTTTAGCACAACCTTTATAGCTGCCCTGTGAAGTAAAAGGTGTTTTCTGTTTATTTAGCCACCTCCTTGTTGGATATTTAAGTTGTTTCTGTTTCTAGTTTCTATTATAAATAATGCTGTAATGAATATCATTGTTAACACTTCTACAGTTATTTACTTAGGGCAAAACCCTGGGAATGGGGTTAATAATTAGGGCAAAGAGATGGAGTGTTTCTCACATCTGATCTCGCTTGCTTGTTATAAAGTTACCCTCCTCACGTATTCTTGCCACATGTACATGAAAAGCCCCACTCTCGGAGGCCCCTCAGTCTTGTAAACTTCATATGCCCCAGTACAGGGGAACGCCAGGGCCAAGAAGTGGGAGTGGATGGGTAGGGGAGCAGGGCGGGGGGAGGGTATAGGGGACTTTCGGGATAACATTTGAAATGTAAATGAAGAAAATGTCTAATAAAAAATTGGAAAAAAAAAAAAGAAGAAGCCCCATTCTCCCGCCTAAGAGCGAGGAAAGCCTCCCCCACTTGTGAGAAACAGTTTCATGTATTAATTTGCACATTTAACTACTAAATAGGATTGAATATTTTTCATTTGTTTATTGAGTGGTGATATTTTTTCTGTTTTGAATTGCTTGCGCCTTTTGTGTTCATCCTTCTTACTGTTTACAATAAGTCTTGATATATTAAGTATATTAGACCTTGTTTACCACACATTGAAATACCCCACATCCCCAGTCTTTATTCTGCTTTTCAGTATTGTTTGTAATATTAAAACTGGGGGGTAGGCAGTGGTGATGCACATGCTTTAATCACAGCACTTGGAAGGCCCAGGCAGGCGGATCTCTGAGTTCAAGCCCAGCCTGGTCTACAGAGTGAGTTCCAGGACAGCCAGGGCTACACAGAGTCTTAAAACAAACAAACAAAAAGAAACCAAACAAAACAAAAAACTGGGAAAGCAACTGTCTGCTGGTAGATTTGAACAAACCTTTCTAGCAGAATTGTACAACCTCAGTTGGCCTCTAGTTCCATGGTATTAAATACAAATGACTGTAGTAGTGTCTGAGAGAGTAGAAGGTAAGAGAGCTTTAGATAGGACAAGGGAGAAAGGCTGGATGAATTGATATTTATAGGCAGCAGTCTGTTTGGGTGGGGTTCATACCTGCTGTGGCATTGATTGAGTTATCTCTTTGCAGTTAAAGAGAAGTAAGGCGGGACTTACCTAGGCAGGGTTCCTAGTACAGTCTGAGTACAGGGGAAGTTCAAAGCAGCATATTTCTGATTGTCCTTATACCACATGCATAAGGACAAAAGATGAACGAAAACCTGGTTTCTGTCCTTTAGAGGCCCATGGTCCACAGAAGAATAACAGCTGTGATAATACAGTAACAGTGTCTGTCGCACACTGAGCACCTGTGTGCTGGGTGCAACTCTAAACCTCAGCTCGTGTTTATTCCTCAGTGACCTCTGTAGGGGTTATTCCCTTTATTTTTCTGATGAAGAAGCTGAGGCTAAAAGAGTAAGTAATTTGCTCCAGACAGCCTTACTCTCAACTGGACACTTGGTGATTCTATTGTCAGTTTACTGTAGCAAGTAATAAAACAGGTTATATAGGCCATCATAAGCATGATCAGCATCATCACAGGGTCTGATTCTTGGATTTGTTCACTGTGCTCAGCAGCTCAGGATCAGAGGTTCTTATGTGTGTTCCATGGTCCTGATGATATCAACTTGTTTATTATTTATGAATGGCAAGTAGTTTGGAAAACTGAGTATTATTATTGTTATAGTTATTACTTAATGTGCATGAATGTTTTGCCTGCATGTATGTCTGTGCATCATATACTTGCCTGGTGAAGAAGCCAGAAGAGGGTGTTGGACCCCCTGGGACTGCAGTTAGAGTTGGTTGTGAGCCACCGTGTGGTTGCTGGGAATTGGACCCAGGTCCTTTGGCAGAGCAGTTGGTGCTCTTAGTCACTGAGCCAGCTCTCAGCTCAGGTTGGTTGGTTGGTTGGTTGCTGTCCTAGGGATTGAACTTAGGGTTTTGGCATGTGCTAATCAGGTTTTCTACTGGAGAGCTACATCTCTACCCCAGGCCAGAACTGTTAATGCATTTGGCCAACATTGTTTGCCTAAACTAAACTATATATTAGAAGCTGAATTATGAGAAGATTGCCAGGGATAGAGAATTAGCAAAGGAAAGTAATGTAACAACCTAAGTGGTAATCACCATACTTCACTGAATCCAGGTTGCCATCAGTTGTAAAATCAATTTATATGCTGCTAAGAAAATGTTGTAAATTAAACAATGATAAATTAATTCAATGGTCATTGAATATAAGGTAAATGACCGTTTCAGAAGCATTAAAATGTGGGAAGAAATCCATGTCTTTAAGAAGATTTTTAAATTTATTTATAAATATTTGTAAGGCTGGAGAGATGGTTTAGAGGTTAAGAGTAGTGGCTGCTGTTCTAGAGGTCCTGAGTTCAATTTTCAGCAACCACATGGTGACTCACAACCATCTGTGATGGGATTTGATTTCCTCTTCTGGATGTGTGTGAAGATAGATCATTCATGTACATATAAATAAATAAATATTAAAAACCTGGTGGGCATGGTGGTGCACATATTTAATCCCTCAAACTTGGGATGCAGAGGCCGGTGGATATCTGTTTGAGGCCAGTCAGCCTGGTCCACATAGTGAGTTCTAGAACAGCCAGAGCTACATAGAGAGACCCTGTCTCAAAAAACCAAAAGCAGGGGAGAAGAGCCTACTAAATGAAGTTAATGTGGTAAGCAAGGTCAAGATAGCACTTAGCTCCACAGAGCTTATACTCAGGCTGGGTGGGTGTGTAGATGAGAGTCCACTGAAGTGAGACTGTCACTGGTGTGCAGAGAGGCAAGGAGTAGAAAGCATGATGCATCGAGAACAGAGACTATAGCAGCAAAAAGAATCTTTAAAATCCAGTATGAAACCTTTGGACTTAAAGAACAGAGAGTAGGGTGTGCTTTTATGTGGGGTGTGTGTGTGTGTGTGTGTGTGTGTGTGTGCGCGCGCGCGTGCGCGCGCGTGCCACAAGTGTTTTGAGAGTTCGCTTTGGCTTCATTGTGGATGGTGAGAGGATCAAGGACACATATGGTAAGCTAGTTAGGTGAATTAAGGGTTAGTTTCAGAGCCTTTAGAATAGTGATATTTTGGTAGAAAATAGTAGAGTAGATGGTTTGCTAAGTAGGATAATGAATTTAACTTTCTTTTGTCAGTTTTGAGATCTCTGGGACATGCAAGTGGAAATATCCAAGAAGCATTTTGAGAACAGATTTACATGAGATGGATGGGTGGATTTATGATGCTGCCCAACGATATTCCTGCTGCATGGCAGAAATGCTTGGTGTGCAGGACGGACCGCCCTTCCCTTTGCATAGTGCAAAGGACAACCACCACACCCTTTCCTCTTGTCTTCCCTGTAGATTCCTTTTCATTTACAGTGCCCTTCTCTAGGCTCTACAGCACTGCTTCCCAGAGCTGGGCATCTTTGTCTGTTAGACAGCTCTCTAGAGAAGTTACTGCACATGCTTTTCTGGTTATCTTGTAACTTTAGCTCTTTCTGTATCTTCTAGCTCACATTTCCCAGCTCTTCTTTAAGGCAACAGTGGTTGACTTCAAACGTGACATTTTATTTTATCCTAAGCTTTGAGTGACCTTAACATTAATCATTAAGCACAGTTAGGCAATGGTGCCAAGTAAATCGTGAGTCAGAGGTAGGTAGTGTGATAGCTTTATGTCAAGTGAAGACATGGGGAAAATTTATGAAAAAGTAAAAGATTATTAATGCAGTAAGATTTTTGCTTGAATCATTAGATTCGTTATCATCCCTAATTCCTTTGGGGCTCCCTATGGTGAGTCACATAGCCTAGGAGATTGTGAATGGATGTGATTAAAGAGGTCTAGAAAGTTGAACATGCTTTGTTGAGTGAACATTCAGTTTCTGCAGCCTGTGAGTCAAGTGTGTACATGGTCAGTCAGTCAGGTAGGGAAGCTCCCATGGGACTAGTGGGTCAGACTGGGGTCTTTGGGCTGCTTCCATGTGGCTGCTGCAAATGAAGACACTGACTTTGATAGAACGGACAGGAATTAAGGGTTTAAGAAGTTAGCAAACAGGGCTGGTGAGATGGCTCAGTGGGTAAGAGCACCCGACTGTTCTTCCAAAGGTCTGGAGTTCAAATCCCAGCAACCACATGGTGGCTCATAACCATCCGTAACAAGATCTGACGCCCTCTTCTGGAGTGTCTGAAGATAGCTACAGT
>NC_034603.1:63190977-63192112 GCF_900095145.1 Mus pahari
GAGTTCAAATCCCAGCAACCACATGGTGGCTCATAACCATCCGTAACAAGATCTGACGCCCTCTTCTGGAGTGTCTGAAGATAGCTACAGTGTACTTACATATAATAAATAAATAAATCTTTAAAAAAAAAAAAAAAGAAGTTAGCAAACAGCTCTGCTTTTAAATATTGAACTTGGGCTGGGCAGTGGTGGCACACGCCTTTAATCCCAACACTCAGGAGGCAGAGGCAGGCGGATTTCTGAGTTTGAGGCCAGCCTGGTCTACAGAGTGAGTTCCAGGACAGTCAAGGCTACACAGAGAAACCCTGTCTCGAAAAACAAAAAAAACAAATATTATACTTGGGAACAATCTTGCTTCCCAGAACTCAGAGGGCTAAGGCAAAAGAATGGTAGTGAGTTTGAGGCCAGTACAGATTGCGTACTGATTACCAGGCCAGCCTATCTGAAAAATAATTAACCATTTTATTGAATAAGGAAGTCATGTTTATTTCAGGAAAAAAACAGAAGTAAAAACAAGTATTAAAAATAAGGATGGGAGCAGGGCTGGAGAGATGGCTCAGTGGTTAAGAGCACTGACTGCTCTTCCAGAGGTCCTGAGTTCAATTCCCAGCAATCACATGGTGGCTCACAACCATCTGCAGTGGGATCCAGTGCCCTTTTCTGGTGTGTCTGAAGACAGCTACAATGTAGTCATATAAATAAATAAATCTTTAAAAACAACAACAACAACAAAAATAAGGATGGAACCTGGAGAGACGGCTCAGTGTTAAGAGTACTTGATGCACTTGCAGAAAGCCTGGGTTCAGTTCCCAGCACCCACATTTTGGCTCACAACCATTTGTAACTGCAGTGCAGAGGATCTGGCACCATCCTCTGGCCTCTATAAATACCAGGCATGGATGTGGAACATATATACAGACAAAACACTTACACACGTAACAACTAATAATAAAAAATAAGGCTGAGTGTGGTGGTATATACCTTTAATCCCAGCACTTGGAACTCAGAGGCAAGTGAATCACTGTGCATTTCACGCCAACTTGATCTACATATGGAGTTGTAGGCCAGCCAGGGCTACATTGTGAGATGCTGTCAAGAGAGAAAAGGGAGGGGGGGTTGTGAGTACAGACAGTGA
>NC_034603.1:63192182-63203113 GCF_900095145.1 Mus pahari
GAGAGAGAGAGAGAGAGAGAGAGAGAGAAGAAAGATAAGCACACAAACTCACAGAGAGAAATACACAGAGACAGAGACAGCATACATACAGAGAGCGAGAGCGAGAGCGAGAGAGAGAGAGAGAGAGAGAGAGAGAGAGAGAGAGAGAGAGAGGAAGGATAAATGGACCATCTGCAATTCTGTTACCTAGAAGTAATCTTAGCAATATAGTGTATTTCTTTCCATGTATTTTCTGTGCATATCTCACACCAGAGTGGATAATGCTATGCACATATTTTCAAAGCACGCCTGTTTTACTTTACTAATATTTTATAGATGTCCTTACCTAGATTGCATGTTAATAGTTATGTTTCTATATACAGGTGTTTCCAGTGGCATTTCTCTCAGGCGGATACAACCAAAACCACTTAGTGTATAGATTGAAGTGTGTGTTTGTTTGACTGGGTGATTACAAATATTTATTTGGGGGTGAGAATGAACTTGTACCATGGAGCATTTATGGTGGTCAGAGAATAGCTTTTGAGTTCAATTCTCTCCTACTGTGGGGATCAAACCCAGGTTCTCAGGCTAGGCAGCAGGTGCCTTTATCCACTTCTTACTGGCCATAGTTGAGGTTTTAAGATTATTAAAGGAAAGCTGAGCATGGTAACACAAGCCTGTAATACCAGCACTTGGGAGGCAGAGGCATAAAAATTTGAAGTTCAAGGTCATCCTTTGGTACATAGGACATTTAAAGTGCACTTCTGGGATTCAGGAGACCCTTTCTTGGAAGGGATGGGGGAGATGGCTAGAGGAGCCAGGTGCTTGTGGCTTACACCTGTAAGTCTAACACTCTGGAAGCCGAGGTCAGCGATCTTGAGTTCCAAGGCTAGATATATAATGAAACCTTGTCTCAAAATAAGATAAAATAAAATAAAGTAAAATAAAATGGGATGTAGAAAAGATAGGAAGAAATTGATTAAAAAGGAGACAAACTAGGCTCAGAAGTCAACCAGAAAGATGAGTGTCAGTCACAGCGAGGGAAGGTCCTGCAGCAAGGGGTAACTGGCCCCATCTGACTCTCGAGTTCTCTCTCTTAGGAATTGTGGGTGGGTAGGGTAGAGTTCAGGATTTTGTGGAAGGAGGCAATAGGAGATCTACCTTCTTCTAAAATAAGAAAGAGATCCAGCTTTCTTCCAGACTAAGAGAGATTGAATTGTGATGTGAAGAGGTATTTGCTCCTGGTTATGGGAGTTACAGAAAAAAAAAGTAAGGAAATGGTTTCTTTCATGCATGTAGAAATACGCCCAAAGCGTAGGAAGTGCTGTGGGTTCTGTGTCATGTCAGTAGAGCAGATTCTGGGAGCTAGACTTCAGCGTTCCTAACTTTGTGCCTAACAGATCACCTTGGGCAAGATACCCTTCAGACAACAGGGATAGTGTACTACCTTATGCCGTTGTGGTGAGAATGGAAAGCTACTAGATGTAGTGGTTGGAATAGAACCAGGTTCCCTGAATAAGTCTTAATACTCAGTCTAGAGTGGGTGCCTGTTGCAAGGGGAAGGGGTGGTAGCTGAAGTCACAGTGAACTGGCACAAGAAGTGGTTAAATTTCAGAGACAAAGTGCCCATAGGCCATGCCTGTAGGGCATACTCACCTGCAACATCCACACTACCTCTCATTGCCCTCCTCTTTTCCTACCAGCACGGTAGCTTATAAGTTGTATTTGTGCCTACTGCGACATGCTAAGTGTCAATTTGGGAGACAAACTGCTGAAGGGAGAGCATAAGTGGCAGGTGCCTGCCTTTACACCAGCAACACTAACCCTGTTCGTCTGTGCTCATCTCAGGAGAGAAACCTTTCATCTGTGAAATCTGCGGCAAAAGCTTCACCAGTCGACCCAACATGAAGAGGCACCGCAGAACTCACACAGGCGAGAAACCCTACCCCTGTGATGTGTGTGGTCAGCGGTTCCGCTTTTCCAACATGCTGAAGGCCCACAAGGAGAAGTGCTTCCGAGTGACCAGCCCAGTGAATGTGCCGCCAGCTGTCCAGATCCCACTCGCCTCAGCTCCAGCTGCTCCCGCTCCAGCCGTGGCCAACACTCCCAGCAGCCCAGCCCCTGCAGTCAGTATGAACCCTGTGGGTGGTGTTCTTCCCTCAAGACCCGTCCCACACCCTTTCTCACACCTGCACATACACACGCATCCACACCACACGCACCACCTCCCCATCCCTCCTGTGCCTCACCTGCCCCCACCCCCAGCCCTCTTCAAGAGTGAGCCCCTAAACCACAGAAGCCAGAGCGAGGACACCTTTCTGAGACACCTGGCAGAGAAGAACAGTGCGGCCCCGGCCCAGCACCATTAGCCCCAGCCAGTGCCATCCCCACAGTGAGCTGGCAGAAGGGGTGCAGCTGTACTTCTCTGGGGTCTTCCTGTTTCCATGGCCTCCTTCAGGGCCTTCACCATTGTCCTGGTGAACCATCAGACTGACCTGACGGAGTAAAGAAGAAGTCTGCCCTTGAAACCAGGGAAACCACCGAACTAAAGCCCAATTTGCTTGCATTTTCTGATGACTTTTATAAATTTCAGATACTGTGACTGTGGGATTTTATAATTTCATATCAGCGGATGAGGTATGCTTGCTTTTATATCTCGGTCTTCTCCTCAAAGAGGGGTGGACCTGTTTCCTTTATACTAATCGGGAAGGCTGTGAGATTAATCCGGAGCATTAACTGTATCACTGTGTATTATAATGAATTCTTTTCAGCTTTTGGTGCTGGCTGCAGAGTCGAGCTGGCTGCGTTTCACACAATATCAAGCATTATAGAGAAGATGGGAATTTTCTTCTTTGTGTAGCTCTTTTAACACACTCTTTATTTTACTACAGAAATTATTTTAGAGTTTTTGTATAGACTTTAGTAGTCTGTTTCTAAAATGAGATGTATTTCAATAAGCTGTGTAATTTTTTCAGTGTAGCTAAACCCATGTTGTAAAATAGATAAATTTTTATAATCATCAAAATGTGATTCTTAAAGATGCATATAATAACTTCTATTTCAAATATTCTTACATCCGTACAACTCAAAGGTGCTTCTGAGACTGGATGTATCTGAGCGGGTCACAAAAAGCAGGCCAGGTACAAAAGCAAGGTTCAATATAAAGTTCATCATCAGTGAATTGGAAGTCTCTGCTGGGCATTCAGTCCAACTGGCACAGCCAATGTTGGTGTCCCTTTGAGTACTCTATGGATTCAGTGGGGTGGTGCGAGGGAATGGGGTCACTCAGAGTTAGCAGGGCTTGCAAACGTGAATGACATTTGTGAATGCCCTCGGGAGGAAGTGGCAGAGGTCGTTTCCTTGGATCATGTCTGTTTCTCACTCTTCTTAGAAACTGTGTTGTGCGTAGCTGTTGGGAGAAGATGGATTGGAATCTCTTACTTTGAGGTTCCAGTGTTTTCCAAGAGTTGTTAGGAGAAGCCAATATGGTGAACTGAAACCACAAACATAACTTCTGAGAGTGACCGAGAAATGTGGATGAGAAGACAAGTTGACTTTTGAGTTTTAAAATGTCTGCAGTCTCTAAAACCTGGGTGTCCACAACTGACTGGTATCTGCCATTAAAAGTGTAGTGAGCGGAAACCCCCGATCCCACTGCCTGCCCTCTGCAGAGGAGGGAGATGGCAGCACCTTAGGTGAGGAGAGAGCAGCCCTTGCCTCTGAGCGGCAGCTTACTCCGTCAAGATTTGGGGAACTTCCACAGAGCATGGTCACCCTGGAGTGAATATTCAGAAGGCCAACGAGAAGGGCTAACATGGTGGTCCTAGACAGCTGACAGGTGTGCACAGCACAGCTCCCACACGTTCTGTGCTCTTCTTCTCACAGGCTGAGTTCCAAGAATGGCCTCTGTCTCCCGCCTCTCTCCTCCTCATCTCTCTATCCTCAGGCTCTTAAATCAGACCCTTAGCTCTTATTTATTTATCTTTGATATTAAATGTGCAGATATGCGTCGTGCACTTTCTTCTGGCTACTTTGCAGTGGGGACACACAGACTCTGGACTGAGGTTAGGCTCCTGCTTTTAAGTATCATACTCTAAATTTGTTTTTAACTATCATACCTTAAATTTGTTTTTCTGGTTTACTATTTCTAGATTTTCTCCAGTTTTGCCCTTATCTTCTGTAAACATAGGAAACATTGTGTGCGGAGTCAGGAAGGTCTCTCAGGACACGCCTTCCCTCCAGCTTCTAGCTATGAATTTTAATGAATGATATTTGTAATATTTGCATACATTCTTGCAGCCCTCACATACCCGAAGCAAACAAGGAAGCAGATTCCTTTTCTGAATGTCGTGACTTAGAAGTCACCCTACTCCATTACCTCCACAGTCTCCTTTGCATCTTATGGGAAGTCTGCAAATCTACACTTTCATGTAGACATATCCGTATCTCATGGTTAAACTTATAATATTAAAATATTTTTTATCAAAAAAGGTATAAATTATAGCTAAGTTAATTGGTTATACCTTATTTTATACTAAATGCTTTTACAATATGAGGCAGAGATTCTGAATTCTAGACTTGAGGCTGTTGAATTATAACCATTCTATGGTTATACTATGAATATTCATTGAAAAATTCAGGTTGTCAGTTCTGACTTTATTCCAATGACTATAGCCATAAGAAACTGTCTTCTACATAGGAAGCCCAATAGCAAGTTAGTAAGCATCGCTATCCTTAACAGAAGCAGAAAAAATAATTTAAAACAGTGACTTAGCCCTACCCCACTCTATCATTCTTACTCAAATGTGGAACAGTGTAGAAATGGCAATTTTTTTTTTTTTTTTCCTGGAGAAGTATATCTTCCCTGACTTGAGAAGCCTACTCTAAAAAATGACTCTCAAAAGTGTACGACTAATGGGCATATATATAATGAGATCCATACAGAAATGCTTCAGAGTCAGAAACCACAGGGCCATGCCTTAAACGTGCAGGTACCTCAGCTGTCACGTGCTGGAGACTCAGACTCAGGGTTGACAGTGTGCTTGGGGTCTGCTAGCTATGAAGGTAAGAGCTGCAGTGTGTGCTGTGCTCGCCCACATGTGCTGCAGTGCCCCAGGAATTCCACAGAACCTGTTACGTTCTTGTTACCTGTCCATGGAAAAAGACCCGTGGAAGAGTTTGAGTTCTAGGCCCGTATCTTTACTGTTGTCTCATAACACATCACATTTTAGAATAACAGGTTTTAAATCAAGGTTTTCTCATTACACCATTTTATACTATCTTCAAAGGCTTTGTTGTTGCAAGGATTACTTATTTACTTATATGTAGACCAGGCTAGCCTTGAATTCACAGCCTGAGTGCTGGATCTTGCCAGCACCAAGAATGTTGTTGTTGTTGGGGTTCTTGTTTTGCTTTTTTGAGAAAAGGTCTCTCACTAAATACCTACGCTAAACTGAACTTCCCCGTGGATATGGTCATGGTTACCTCAAACCCATGACTCCCCCACCTCAGCTTCCCAAGTGCTGGGCTCATGGTACCTGTTCTTCCTCCCTGCCTGGCTTCCACAGGATGCTCTCTCTGTGTTGGCATTACATTTTTGGGTTGAGTCATGCATCATTTGTTTTCTTCTCATGGATTTATCATTTGGATACAAACTTTTTTAGCCTAGTGAAAGGCTGCTGCTCTCAAACTGAGTCAGGCTCAGACTGGGTTGGGTTTTAAAACTGAATGAAAAGAAGATTTAAAGGCATGGGGCTTCAATTTTTTTTTTTTTTTTTTTTGGTATATTATTTTGATTTGATTCTTATTTTTAGCAAATGGGGAAGTCTCCACATAAAACTTTATATAAAGCTCAAAGAAACCTTTGAAAATCATTTCCAGGTACTGTCTTAGTAACCCTCAGACTCAGGCCTTCAGCATGGACCTCTCCAGAGTTGTCCAATCTGAGAACCTCATCTGTTGACAGTATCCTTCTGAGCTAGCCTCCACCCCATACACCCCACCCCACACCCTCACCCCTTCTAACCAGAGCCAAAATCTTTGACGTTTTGAATTTTTAACTTCTTGAAAATCTTTTTCAGTTTTATGATTGTTGAGTGGATGTGGATGTGTGTTTAGTTTCATTTTTATTTCCCTAGAAGGTTTAAATTTTGAGACTATGAAGTAGAGAAAGAACTCAACTGCAGGGGCACGCATGCGTGTGTGGGGGGGGTGAGGGGTGTGGGTGTGTGTGGGTGTGTGCACACGTGTGCACATATTCATGAATGCACACATACATCTATATGGATCTAGTCCCTCTTGGAGGTTTGGTTAGGAAAACACACTATGGTAGGTGAGCTTCTTGTATTTAAAGAGAGAAAAACTAAAACTTCCATTAAAAGAACCCCTCTGTTTAAGCTCCTATATGAAAAATACCACTTTTGTTACTGTGATGGTTCACGTGGCCGAGATGTTGCTGCTGGTCGGCGTGTGTAGCATGTCATGAAGAGAGAGTATGCTAGACCTAACCATTTTATCAGCTAAAAAAAATCAGGTGGGGTTCTTAAACTTGTAACCCTGAGCAAAGGGTCCCCAGGTTTAAGTTTTTTTCTCTACATAAACCAAGGTAGAAAATTTCCCAGGAGTTCTCTTGCTCTCTCCATTTTTTTTTTTTTTTCAGGAATAAAAGGTCATAAGCCATTAGAAATAGTGGCATTGTTATGCAATAACAACTCACTAGCTAACCTGATTCTGTCATCTGTAGCATTCTTGAGAAGCAATGCTGACCTTCCAACCCGGAACTACCTCGATAAAGCAGCCCAGAGATCCTCACTGCACTTTCTATGGAAGCCATAAAAGTCGTCAGTGTGTCCGTTCACCTTCACAGTTGAATACTTTTATACTCGCTAGGCCTGTTTATAGACTTACAATCAGACCTTTCCCTCTTAGGGCACAGCTTTTCCAAGACTCCAGGGAAAGCCAAATTCCTCAAATGTTCCAACTTTGAAGCTCTCTAGCTTCAGTACATTTGTTTAAAGAACCAGATGCCATGTCATTCAAAAAAATTACATTTAATTCAAAACTACTGTGTAGACCTACATATTCTGAAAACAAACTCCTCCTTTTTGTTCCCTTAGTAGGGGCCATGTTGTTATAAAGTGGGTCTCTCTCCACCCTGTTAATTCAGGCTCCTGGTTGATGTGTGTCGGGACAGCGTTCCTGGAGTTGTTTCTGTTACTGTAGCACGGAGACCTGAGTACCTGTCTGTCTGATCCCCTACTGTCGTAGCAGCTTTAGTCTCAATCACTCTGCTCTCGAGTGCCTTCAAAAAGCCCATGCCCTGAAACCTCTGTCCCGGTCTGAATCCTACCTCTGATTGATTCGTTCTCCATGAGTATCGGAATTCACCCTATTCCAAAGGGCTTAACACCTGGCTGGGGGCTGTGAACACGTTTGTGTGTTGTTGCCCTGTCACTCACGGCTGGGTCACCTTTGTAGCTTTGTATCTTACTCTCCCCACCCCCAAACAACCTCTGGACTAGAGCCATCCGTCCTTCACCTTCTAGTCTTTCACCACAGACCAAGGTCACCCAGCAAGTCTCTGGGCCATCCTTTTCTCATCTGAAGTCTTCCTGAGTACCTACCTGCCCTTCAAACTAAAGGAACTCGAGCTGCCGCTGGGCTGCACATAACATTGCATAAACACTTACAGGGTTTTTCCCTTGACTAGCTTAGTCAGAGAGGAGAAAAGTGCTCTCTGGGGTTGTTAACAAATCCCTTTCTTGATGTTTGATCTGCCCCTCTCATCAGCCACCTGTCCCCCTCGTAAACCCCATTACATCATTTAAAAAGTGTGATTGATGTCTAATGATGTATGAAAGACAGAGGAAAAAGGAAGCTGACGTGTACTCTGTGTGTAGTATGTGCACTTCATTGATAAAAATTTCTTTAGCAACTGGCTGGCTCTCACATCCCAAATTAAAGTTTGTGCTGTATAATGGGTTGATAGTTCCCTCCTAAGCGAAAACAGATGTGCTCTTTCAGTGAGGAAACTGGATTTTTTTTTTTTTAAGGCTAATGAACACTAATTAGAGTATTTTGACCTTAGTCAGAAGTTTTGCTTTCTGACTTAGTCGCTTGTGTCTTTCCTTCCAGTTATTAGTACCCAGGCACCCAAGACTGATGGTCGCACAAGGTGGGAGTCTGGAAAGACGGCTGTTGATAAATTTTTCATCCTTTTTGTCTGGGAACAGACAGGATGTTAATTGGTGGGACAATACCAAATTTGTGAGACTTGGTTTGGAAATATAGAAGTCAAGACATTAGAATGCTCCACTGGCTGTTTGGATTGAGAGCAGTGTGCACACTGGAAAAGGTAGAGTCTGTGGTGCAGAAATCATTCCCAAGTTTCTAAAGTACCCTCCATGTTTGCCGTTGCAGTCAGTCTTGAGAACTGGGTGCTTTTGAATCAGTTCCTTTTCTCTCCAGTGTCCCAGGCATTTGGATACTGAAGAACCATAGCTACTGTCACTGGGAAGACCCATGCCCTTCGAGAAGGATGACTGCTTTATTGTGTAGCAATCAGGATACTTTTGGTCAAGTATCAAAAAGTTTGCCCCTCAGAGGTTTCCCCATCACTAACCCCAGCTTACCTTCATCCTAGTTGAGCTTCTCTGGTGAGATTGGGGATGTGACAAATTACTTGAAAATGATTTTATAGGTAATGGAGATGCTCAAAAAGGGATGGAAGCCGGGTTTTTGTTTAATGTCAGAAGGAAATTGGATGGTTTCAGTGGAGTCAAGAGCCTGCCTGTATGGGTCTGAGAAGAGAGCAGTGGCTTGTTTCTGCGTCTCCAGCTCCCGTGAACGAGCACAGCCTCTCCATCTGCCTTACCATGTAGGGAGCCAGGGAGCCAGAAACAGGGTCTCTATCACACCCTGCGTAGGCTCTGCGACTCTGGCTGCATTGGAAAATACACATGATCGCTCACTTGAGTTAAGTTGGAAAGAAATAAATGGTGTAGTGTAATGTCTGTGTTTACTTCTCAAATTGTATCGCTAGATACGTGGCCTCAGAAAACCAGGTGAATTACCTTCCAGAATATGAGCGGTCGGGAGTGGGGGTGAGGGTTGTTTTGGGTTTTGGTTTCCTCTGCAGTACTTGTTTTGGCCATACGGGGCGATAAAGTACTTTATTCTCAGCTTTTAAGTCTCTTCTGGGCTACCTCTTGGCTCACTGATTGAATTTGACTAAAGCATTTTCACAATCACTAAGTTGAGCAGTTAACTCAGGCCTGGTGATGTGAGCAGAGATGGGGTCCTGTGTCTGAGGTCCATGCGACTCGTCAGGCAGCATAACCAGCAAGCCTTTGTTAATATTGGTTACGTGAGACTGAAAGCTAAGCCCTTATCATAAAGGCTCCACTGTTTACTAAACGCAGAGCTAACGGTGACCCTCCTCCCTGTTTCCACCCTCCAAATCCCATTGCAGCCCAGCCTGCCCTATCACATCTTATATGAGTAAGCACATGCTCTCTCACTTTGTCTGCTTCCGGTGGGTAGGAAGGTCTCCCAGAGCAGGCCTGGCCCTGCACTGGTTTCTTGTCTTTGGGCCGCTGGCCCTCTTCGGCTCTCGGGGAATTTTGATTGGGCCCATTGCAGTGTCTTCAGAGGAACAGTTGGATATCCACTCAGGAAAGCACCGAGCCTGAGAATATTTACCTTGTAGGATCAGGAAGCATTTTCCTGTGAAAGGGCCTCCCCAACTGATTTCTTCCTGGTCTCTTTCCCCCAGCAAGGGCCTGTGCAATGCCAGATGGGGGATCCTTGTAATTCCAGCCCAGGCAGAAGAAGTGGAAGGGAAGCTGTGACCAGGGTAGGTGGCAGGTGGCCTGGTGTCCCCACAGTCCTGAGGTCACTTGCACTTTCTCATTTCTTAAAGGAAGTCCAGTTGTCTTGCCAGGAATCTTTAGCCTTAGGTTTACAAAGCTTGCTGTTGAGTGTTCGTCCAGAGGAGTGTAAGAAAGCAGGAGCTGCTTGGTTCCAGTCCTGCCTGCAAGGGCAAGAAGATTTAAGACTACGTCTAATCTCGAATGGGACAGTGTCTCTTCCTTACCTCTGTAGAGGGCGTTGAAGGTCAAGTTGGGACTTGGTGAGGGAAGGCACCTGTCATGCTGTAAAGAAGGTTATTGGGCCTTCAGTTGGGGGTNGGGGTGAGNGGTGGGTAGAAGAGAGTCTGTTNGGACGGGAAGGAGGGAGAGGAGGGCTGCTTGGCCCAGGGAGCTAGCTGCATGATGGGNGGAGCCAGGCGGGCTCTGAACTGGTCCAGATGCCTGGCTTCCCTTAGTCATCTTTTCCCTAGCATCCTGTCAGACCCCCGGCGTGATGATTTTCTTCCCTGTGTTAACTATACCAATATTATTTTTTTAGTAATGGAAATGCACTTTTTTTTATTTCAACTCAATCATGATTTTAAGTATAAAAATTTATAGATTGTTAAAACTACTTTTTTGTGTATTTTTAACCACTCAATGTAGCATTGTATATTTTATTCTTATTGAGACTCTGGTACACGGTGTGCCATTTAATGATTTTTTTTTTCCCAACATGCTGGGCCTTTGGATGTGTACGGTAACCAACTTCATGCTAATGTTCAAAGTAAAAAAAAGAAAAGTAGCCATATTCCCATGTGTCATTTCTTTATTTCTTCTCTAAGCTCAGATGACATTTTGAGGGTGGGCTCCTTGGTCAGTGGTTGTTCATTTTATGTAATCATGTAACTCATGTCTGTATTATTGGTTGGTATCTCCAATACTGTTGGTAGTGTGCCTACCCCAAGCCCCAAATCCAGCCTGGTCCCTTAAGAGTAACATACTGCTGGTGAGATGGCTCAGTGGGTAAGAGCACCCGACTGCTCTTCTGAAGGTCCGGAGTTCAAATCCCAGCAACCACATGGTGGCTCATAACCATCCGTA
>NC_034603.1:63203217-63211669 GCF_900095145.1 Mus pahari
ATAATAAATAAATAAATAAATCTTTAAAAAAAAAAAAAAAAAAAAAGTAACATACTTCCTGTCCCCCACCTGCCTGTCCAGTTGCAGTGACTGAGTCTCAGGCTTGTACACACTGTACCACTGAACTACATCCTATGTCCTCTTCTTACTTTTGTGTTTTGAGATAGGCTCTTACTGAGTGGCCCGGACTAGTCTTGAACTCACTCGGGAACTCAGGCAGGCCTTTAACGTGCTGTCCTCCTGTCTCAAGCTTCCTGAAAAGCCCAAGTCCCAGGCTGCACTACCAGGTCCGTGTGAGCCATGATGTACATCCAAGTCTGCCCCCATCTCTACAGTCTCTACAGCACTGCTGCCTTGGTGGCCCCCAGCTGCAGCAACACTGCTCTGGCCGACTGAGCAGTGAGCGCAGACTGTGGGGCGTTTGGGGGAAGGATCAGGATTGGGTGTGACCCAGCTAGAAGAGTTAACCCAAGTGTAACCCGGTGTAGTCAGTGGGAGGCGGTGTAGTCAGTGGGAGGCGCAGCTTCTCTTCTTACCCCCATGGGGTTCAGTCCCCAGCCAGTCATAGCAGTGTGTCTGGTGAGTGCCTAGTGAGCTCTGGGCAATACAGGGAGCCCTCACTCTCACAAAACATGCTCTCCAGCGGAGGAAGGCTGACCTGCTGATTTATGTCAGCTAAGCCTGGAGCCACGGCCTGTATATAATCCAGCCACTTGAGAGGCTGAAGCAAGAGGGTCAGACATTCTAAGCCAGCCTGGAAAAGTTAGTGAGACCTTGTTTTCACTACAAAACAGGAGGATCTGGGGATGGGGGAGGGGGCATGGGAATGGGTATATACATTTAAAATTATGTAATTTGGTGTCAGGTGATGTGGGTCCCTGTAACCTGAAGCTTGCCCTCTGAGATAGGGCTGTGCCAACTGGAAGATAAGCCAGCTCTGTCACAAGCCTTTCCAGCTCGCATCCACCCTGTTTATTCCTTTTACGGGATTTCAATTAGGGAGGTTAGTGTCTAGGAAGGAAACCGTATTGTTCGCATTTCCCTCTGTTTGAAACCTCATAGAACAGAGCAGAGCTGAGCAGATCACAGAATTGCCATTTTTATTCTTTTCTTCTTTTGTTTTTTTTTTGAAGGTTTGTTTTAGAGTGTGATGTGTGTGTGTGGTGTGGTAGTATATGTGTGTGGTGTTTGTGTGTGTGTGTATGTGTGGCATGTTATGCCTGTGTGTGCACGTGCATGCAGGTGTGCCCTAGAAGGCCAGAAAGAGGGTGTCCGATGCCCCGGAGGCTGGAGCTCCTGATGGTTATGAGCTGCCTGGTGTGGGTGCTGAGATTTCTTAACTGCTGGGTCATCTCTCCAGCCCTTTTGGATCTCAGCCTAGACACAGATATCAGCACAGTTTCTTTTCTTTGTTTTCTGTTTGTTTGATTGGTTTTGATTTTGAGACAAAGGCTCACAGTTACCATGATTGCCCTGCCTCTTCAGTGCTGGGATTAAAGGGTAGGTTTGCCCCCACACCTAGCTGTTCTTGTCTTGTGGATGGATTTAGTGGTCCTGGCTGTGTACTACTTGCTAAGTATTTGAGGGTGACATTGAGCTCCTGTTCTTCCTGCTTCCAACTCCCAAGTGCTAGGTTTACAGATGTACCACAGGGTACATCTCTCCACCACCTTATTAGTACACACTGGAGCACTCCACCAGCATACATTCCACCAGTGGCTTTCAGACTTCGACAACTACGTTAGTAAGAAATATGTTTACTGGTATTTTCTATCTAACATACATGCAAACATTTTCTTATATAAGTGAAGAAATCAAGAACAATAGCCCTATCCACTGTGCGTTTATTCATTTATTTGAGAGAGTTTCACTGTGTACCTGGAGCTCATGATATAACACAAGCTGGCCTTGAACTTACAAATCTCCAACCTCAGCCTCCCAAGTCCTATCTTAATTGCCTATTGATATATGTGTATGTATGCTTTTTGTTTGTGTGTATGTGTGTGTGTGGTGTGTTTGTCTGTAGTGTGTGTTATATGTGTGCGTGTGTATGTGTATCAGAAGGCCAGATGATAGCCTCAGGTGTCATCCTTAGAATGTTACCCACCTCCCTTGAGAATAGGTGTCTCACTGAGCTTTGAACTCACCTGTTAGGTTAGTCTGGCTGGCCAGCAAGCCCCAGTCATCCTTCTGTCTCTCCCTCCCAAGTCCTGGGATTAACAATGAAGTGCCACCAACACCTGGCCTTTGAATGTGGGTTCTCAGATGAACGCTAAGACTCCTGCTTGCGAGGCAAGACCTGTACAGACTGAACCATCTTCCTCAGTCCCTGGTCTTTTTTTTTTTTTTTTTAATGTGGATCATGAACCCCTAAATTAATTTTGAGGCTCACTAATGAGTTTTGTTTGGAATACAAATCCTGTCTCCGAGTAGCATATGTCCACAATTTTGTTCAGTCCCTTTGCAATAGCAGCCTGAATTCAATTTCATAGACAATCAGGTTGTTTAACTGGATTTTCCAATGTCTTAAGCTTTGCCACTTCTCTTTCTGATTACATCCAAACTGGCCATTATTTAGCCCAGTGTCCTGCATGGAGCCCCTTCATTCTCAGACACTTTGCAGTTCTTTCTCACTGGAGCCCGTGACCCAGTACTAGTGACCTAGTACCATAATGGGTTGCTAACTACAAGCACGTCTTTGCAATTCAAACATAGACTGACTTTTGGGAAATGAGTAGTGGGAGTTGGACCCTAGGACTTACATATCCTAGGAAAGTACTCTACCACTTAGCTACCTTCAAGGCCCTTCATAACTCATCTTTTTGAGGTTCCCAAGGTAAGTTATTGCGCTGGGCATACTGGTGCACACCTCTAATTATAGCACTCAGGAGGCAGAGGCAGGTGGGTCTCTGTGGGATCTAGGACAGCCAGGTCTACAAAGAGTTCCAGATGAGCCAGAGATACACAATGAGACCTTATCTCAGTAAAAACAAAACAAAAACATCCTTGTGTCCACACTCTTTATAATGTGTCCTTACCCCTCCGTCAGATTCTCTGTGTTTGGAGCCATCTGACAGCTTCTGGTTTTGTTTCCTTGGAACATGACTCCCAGTAAAGACACACAGACATGGAAAATGGCCCAGTGGTTAAAGCACTCAATGTACAAGCACGAAGACCAGAGGTGAGGTCCCCTAAGCCCACAGACATCCTGAGTGGCCTGTGATTCAAGTCTCAGAAGGTGGAGATGGATCCCCAGAGCAAGCAGGCTGACAAGACTAGCCATATCAGGGCTGGTGAGATGGCTCAGCGGGTAAGAGCACCCGACTGCTCTTCTGAAGGTGCAGAGTTCAAATCCCAGCAACCACATGGTGGCTCACAACCATCCTTAACAAGATCTGACAGTTGCAGGTGTAAAAGACACACAAAAATATGCTTTAAAAAAAAACCAAAAAAACTAGCCATATCAGTGAGCTCTTGATTTGATTTAGAGAGCCTGACTCAGTGACTACGTGAAGGAGCAATGGATTATGATTCCTGACAGCAACCTCAGGCCTCCACAGACATACACACATGTGCACACACAGACATGAAAAATGAAGGGGGTACACAGGCTGTAGTCAGCTATGGTGGCAGCTCATACCTCTAATCCTAGCACTTCAGAGGTGCAGGCAGGAGGATTAAAAGTTCAGGGTTATCCTCAACTACGTAAGTTTCGGAACAGTGTAGAAAGCTCAGGCTAGACCACTGAAGGATCTGAAGTGCCTAGACAGAGTTCCCAGCTTCCCTTCCAAATTCCAGGTCAGAGTGAGGTCTCAGATGCTTCAGTTCCACTGACCAAGCTAATGTCATGCTTAGAGTCCCAGTGAGACAAGCAGAATAACCACCCAACCCACCTTCAGAATCTGAGAAATCAAATACTGTTTCAGGCCAGTAAGATTTGGGACACCATGTTGTATGTACATGTTGGAAGAGCCCACAGATTTTGGTATATTTACTAGGTCCTGATACCTTTGCACAGCACCCTGTACAAGAAGTGTAGTACTTTTTGTTGTTTGGTTTTTTTGGTTTGTTTGTTTGTTTGTTTGTTTGTTTGTTTGTTTTAAGACAGGGTTTCTCTATGTAGTCCTGGCTGGCCTGGAACTTTTTCTGTAGTAGACCAGGCTGGTCTTGAACTCAGACTTGCCTGCCTCTACCTCCTGAGTGCTGGGATATTCGGTTCGCCTGGTAACGTGTAATACTCCTGATTGCAACCCTCAGCACAGAGATTTGTTTCTGGCGCCCTGCTCCCTCTGTTCTGTCCTCAAGGAAGGAGGGGGATTTCACCCACATAACCATTTCAAGTTTCCCTTCAGGCGTGTGCCCCATGTTTCCAGCCCTCTGACCGGTACCAGCTCAGCTCCACTCAGTCTGCACAACCTTGATTTTTCCCAAGGTACTGGAGAAGGAGCTCTTACAGCAAAGGAAGGGGAAGCACGTGGGCTTGTTCACAGGTGAACACAGGGTACATCTCTCCACCACCATCAGTAGTTCTGTCTTCCTAACACTGCGAACCCTTACTACAGTTCACATTGTGCTGCCCCCCCCCCCAAGATTAATTCGTTGCTACTTCATAACTGTAATTTTGCTACTGGTATTAATCATAGTGTAAACACCTGATATGTAGGCTATCTGACATGTGACTCACAGGTTGAGAACTGCTGAAACATAGTCCATGGGTGTGAGCAAGCAGTTCAGCCACTTGAAGCTTGTCCCCGTGTCTTCAAGTGGTAGCACTGATAGCCACTGCCATAGGTCAGCTTGAAGATTAAGTGAAGCCATGCAGGTGAAAGGCTCAGCCCAGTGTTTGCCAGATCGGATTTGGGACTGTTAACTCCGAACAATATGGGACTCAGAAATGTCACTGACAAGCTCAGTTCCCGGTGCAGCCACACCCATAAGTGATGCCCTCCTTTGTGGCTTGAATTCAGTGGCTTCCTCCTGGTAAGTGCAGTGTGGCAGAGGTGGCAGGCAAGGTGAAGTCATACAGAACCCTAGAAATGTAACTGTGATTACAGCCCTCAGGAAGTGGAGTCAGGGAAATCAGAAATTGAGAGACATCTTTGGGCTCGCTAGTAAGTTCTGACCAGCCTGGGCTATAGGAGACATTATCTCAAAAAAACAAAACCGCTTCAGGATGTGGCCTTGATCTTCAGTCACCAGTTGCTGAGTCACAAGAGCACTTAAGCAACTACGGAGAATGCCACGGAACCGAAGCTGGCCAACAACCACGGCAGTGAACTTGGAAGCAGATCAGCTAGGGCCTGCCAAGAGACACATAGGAGAGGGCTCTCCAGTTAGGGCAGAGCCTTGAGAATCTAGGTTGGGCATGTGATAACAATCTCATGAAAGCCCAGGAACCAGACGCTCTACCAAGCTGAGCTGAGACTCCCGACAACAGAAACAGGTAATATGGGTTTTAGCCACTAACTTCTAGGGGGGTGGGGGACAGTTTTGGGTTTTTTTTTTTTGTTTTGGATTTGAGTGGCACTGGAAATCAAGAGCCTCATGCATACTGGGCACACACTCTTATAGCCCCAGCCTTTCTTGTTCTTCATTTTGAGACAGAGGCTCAACAAGTTGCCCAGGTTGGCCTTGAACTCACTCTGTAGTCGACACAAGCCTTTAACTTTAGATCACACTGTCTCAGCCTCCCAAGAAGCTGGGGTTACAGGTCTGGTTCTAGGGCTAATTTGTTATAAAGCAATAGATTATAATTTGCAAGGACCAGGGATGTATGCATGCACAAAGTCTTGGGTTCAATCCCCGACACTGCATATATTGGATAAGATGGCCGGTATGCTCCTGCAATTCTAGAACTTGGGAAGTGGAAGCAAGAGAATCAGAAGTTCAAGCTCACCCTTGACTATAAAGCAAGCTTTTGGCCAACCTTGGCTATATGTCTCAATAAAAAGGGTGTAATTATGACCGCCAGACACAGTGGAACACAGTTATAAACCCAGCCAAGGAGGATCAGTTTCAGCTTGTATTACCTAAGGAGGTCTGTTTGTCTATGGAGTCTGATCTCGGGGCCCCAGATGGAGGAAGGAGAGAACTGACTCCAAAAGTTGATCTGACTTTCCACACATGCACTGTGGCATACCACACACACACACACACACACACACACACACACACACACACACACACAGAGTTCAATACCTAAATGTAATAAAGTAGCATTATGGACTATCAAGAGAGTCAGAAAACATCCATGGCAGTAGTTCTGTGGTTTGTGCCCAGATTTTCCATTCCCAGGATGAAGGGGGTCAGTCACTTAGCCCTGTTCTCTCAGCATCTCCCCCTCTCCCCAGGGGAGCCACCTCCAACTGGCATACAAACCAGGCCTGTTGCTTTGAATGGGATGGGATCAAGAGTTACCCTTTACTAAACTCCT
Organism: Mus pahari; assembly: GCF_900095145.1. NCBI lineage: Eukaryota > Metazoa > Chordata > Mammalia > Rodentia > Muridae > Mus > Mus pahari. The sequence continues at coordinate 63,209,651 of NC_034603.1, forward strand.
GTGACATCATCTGCAGACTGTGTTGTGACTGCATCACAGCTAGACCCTGTATCCAACATGACCTCTGACCTGGCCTACTTCTAACATGACCTCTGACCTGGCCTACTTCCTTTTTTTTTTTAAAGATTTATTTATTTATTATATGTAAGTACACTGTAGCTGTCTTCAGACACTCCAGAAGAGGGCGTCAGATCTTGTTACCGATGGTTATGAGCCACCATGTGTTTGCTGGGATTTGAACTCTGGACCTTTGGAAGAACAGTCGGGTGCTCTTACCCACTGAGCCATCTCACCAGCCCCCCTGGCCTACTTCCAACATGACCTCTGACCTGTTGGCTTTGGCTGCTGGCGTCAGTGCCCAGAATGTCCAATGGGCTTTGGGGGCTCGAGGAAGGCAACTCTTGCTAGACAACTAGTAATACAGCCTCTACCCTGGTGGTGGAGCCACTGAGCGTGGTCAAAGTAGGGCGGTGTTCAGAAGGTCAGTGCCCTGGACGCAGGTCACAGGGTCAGCCAGGAAGTTCTGTCTGTGGGCTCCTGGTGAGCACAGATGGAGAACTGGAGGAAGAAGAGAGGCTGTGGGTGTTTTATCACCCATGGGGGCAGAGGATGGTGGAATAAGTCTAAAGTCACAGGGCTCTGAGTTGCTTAAAGGCACTATCATTGAGCTTTGTAAGTCTTTAATCCCAGAGACAGAGGCAGGTAGATGTCTGTCTGTGGCCAGCTTGCTCTACAGCTGTGGTTCTCAACCTTTCTAATGCTGTGACCCTTTAATGCAATTCCTAATGTGGTGACCCCCAACCACAGATTATTTCCTTGCTAATTCATAACTGTAACTTTGCTGTTGTTATGAATCATAATGCAAGTATCTGGCGTAGAGGATGTGACCCCTGAGAAAGGCTCATTTGGATCCCAAAGGACCCTCAGATTGAGAACCAGTGATTTACGTAGTGAGTTCCAGGACAGCCAGAGCTACGTAGTGAGAGCCTCTTTCTCTCAAAAAACCCTCTATTTGTTATCAGGCAGAGAACAGGAATGTAAGTGCCCTGACATTCACAGCTCTGGAAGTGGGCAGGTGAGAGGGCACTTAGAAGAACTTTGTGAAGTTTGATTTTAAAACATTATTATTGTTTGTTTGAAAAATTGCCTTGATCAACTTTGGTAAACATACAGAAGCTGGCCTGGGTATGGCGGCACTCAGGAAACAGAGGCAGAGAGTATTCAAGGCCAGCCTTGTCCACATAAGAAAGTTCAGGCTAGCCAGGACTACATAGTGAGACCCCCCCCCCAAAAAAAAATCAATCCATACAAGCTAGTGACACCAGTAGTCAAAGTAAAAATGCCAACTGCTGTAGCCATTATAAAAATCTTTAATTGCCTTAGAGACGGTGCCCTCATGTGTTGTTTTCCTTTCGAGACAGTTTCACAGTGCCACCTTGGCCAGCCTGGGAACATGTGTAGACCAGGTTAGCCTCAAACTCGAAGCAGTCCTGCCTGTGCCTCCCAAGTACTGGGTGACAGGCCACACCCAGCAGAAATCTTGGATCTTGAGGAAGAAACATCGGTAGAAGCAGCTGGACACGCTCAGTGGACACTCCAGAGAGGAATGTGCCTTTGGTGGCCAGGGTGGCGCGACTGTGTGGAGTTGTTCTATACAAAACATAGAACATTAGTTTGCATATGTTAAAGTGACTTTCAAGGCAAACCCCTGCTTTTTCATTTTTTTTCGATACAGTAATGTGTGAGAAAAAGGAAAGAAATTCATCAGGAAAGAACTGTTAAACAAAAATCAAGTTGGGCAGGGGCGTGGGGCAGGGGCAGGAGAGGAAGAGGCTGGATGGCTCAGTGGGCAAGCTGCTCACCTCGAAAGCCTGAGAACCTGAATTCAAGTTTCAGAGCCAATGAAAAATCCCCCTCCTCCACCCTATTTCTTTTAAAAAGCAAGCTGGGAGTGGTGACCTTTAATTTTAATATCTTTAACCTTTTTTTTTTTTTTTTTTTTTTTTTTTTTTTTTTTTT
>NC_034603.1:63212284-63229908 GCF_900095145.1 Mus pahari
CCTTGATCACTAATTGAGAAAATGCTGGATCTCATGGAGGCATTTCCCCAAATGAAGTTCCTTTCTCTGTGATAACTCCAGCCTGTGTCAAGTTGACACAAAATTAGCCAGTACAGGGGCGGACCTGTTTAGAAAGGTTCTTTGGAGCAGCTCCTATCTGTTGTCTGGAAATTGGCAGTTCAGTTCACAGGTTAGCAGGCGGCGGCAGCTCGATCCACCCACAAGCACTCCACGGATACACCAGCAGTCCAGTTTGGTAGAGTCGGGTTAGCAACAGTGGTGACAGGACCTAGCAGAGACAGCCAGGCCTCAGCCTCAGCCTCAGCCTCAGCAGGAGGGACCCAGAGGGACACCAGAAGTTCTCGGCTGGGCCTCTCTCAAGGAAGGGAAGAACAGTAAAGACCCACAAGCCTTGCACAGCTAGCTGGACCAGCAAGCCAAGCCCTTTGTCTGTCACTCAGTGTCCTATTTATACCCCCCAAAGGTCACGTGTTCTGCCTCAGCACAGGTCTTGCCCCAGTATGTGCGTCCCATCAGCCCAAATGGAATCCAGACAAGTGGAGCTTAACTGTTCAATGGAAGGCAGACCAAGATATTTGTTGTTGGCAAAGACTCCTTTATCGCGTGTCCTTTCACACGTTTGTTTTAGCAGAGCATCCTCCCTCCTGTGTCTGCCACAGCAAAGCGTTCCTTCAGGAGTCTGCCTTAGCCTTTCACCTGTGTGCACTTCAGGAAAGCGCTCCTTTACGTGTTTGCCCCAGCAAAGCACCATCCGGCACAGCTGACTTTCCACAGAACCCTTAAGTTTCCTCTTCAGTGACTCTTCATGTCTGTAATCCCTGCACTTGGGAAGCAGAAGTGGAGAAATTAGGATTTCAGGTTGAGCCTGGCTATGTAGAACCATGTTGTTTGTCGCAGGGGCCCGGGACACGGCTCAGGGCGGGAAACACCTACCACCTCGCCTGAGTACAATTCATGGAATTCACATAGGGGACGGGATAGACGGCGCCCACAGCTGGTTCTCTGGCTGCCATAGTTGTATCATAGTGGTTAGGCATTCACATTGTACAAATGAGTACACATACACGCACACACACACACACACACACACACACACACTCACACACTCTTACACAAAATAAAGTGTAATTAAAACAACTGCTTGGGGGCCTAGAGAGATGGCTCAGCGGTTAAGAGCACTGACTGCTCTTCCAGAGGTCCTGAATTCAAATCCCAGCAACCACATGGTGGCTCACAACCATCTGTAATGGGATCCGATGCCCTTTTCTGGTGTGTCTGAAGACAGTTACAGTGTACTTATATACATAAAATAAATAAATAAATTTTAAAACAAAACAAAAAAAACTGCTTGGGCATGATGGGGAGCACTGTGGAGCATCTTTAATCCCGGCCCTTTGAAACGCAGAGGCAGGTAGATCTTTGTGAATTGGAAGGCAGCCTGGCCTATGAGACCCTGGACAGCCAGGGCTACAGGAAGAGACTTTATCTCTAAGGGAAATAAAACATCTTGGAGGCTACTTGTTGCTCTTACAGAAGACTGGGGCTCAATTCTCAGTGCCAACACAATGCTCACAAGCATGTAGAACTTCAGGCCTTGGGGATCATCATCTTCTGTCTTCCTGAGGCACCAGGCACACATACACACATACACACTTACATACATACATACATACATACATACATACATACATACATACATACAGGGAAAACATTTACACACATAAAATGAATAAATCTATAAATAAATAAATACTTTTACAAAGTCCAAAAGAGGCCATGACTTAATCTGAAAAATTCTCAACCTAGACAGCCTGTGAACAGTGTTTTATTTTTGTTTGTTTGTTTGTTTGTTTAAACCAAGTCTTACTATATAGCCTTGACTGGCCTGGCACTTGATATGTAGACAGATCAGACTGGCCTTGAACTCAGAGGTCTGCCAGCCTCCCCCTCCCTAAGTACTGGAGTGTGGGCCGCCACAGCCAGCCCAAGAGATTGAGTTTTTTTTTTTTTTTTTTTTTTTTAAAAAAGGAAAATAGAAATGAAAGTCAGGCCGGGCGTGGTGGCACACGCCTTTAATCCCAGCACTTGGGAGGCAGAGGCAGGCAGATTTCTGAGTTCTAGGCCAGCCTGGTCTACAAAGTGAGTTCCAGAACAGCCAGGGCTACACAGAGAAACCCTGTCTTGAACCCCCTCCCCCCAAAATGAAATGAAAGTAAGAAAAAGATCCTAAATCTCAGGGGTCAGATCGTGCCGAACACACTTGGTGGCTTATGCCTGTGGTTCCAGCTCTCCAGAGGTTGATACAGGAAGACAGCAAGTTCAAGGCCAGTCTGAGCAACTTAGCAAAACCCTGTGCCTAGAGCTACAAGTGGGGCTACATCTTAGGAGTGGGCTGGCTTAGTGTGCCTGGGGCTCTAGGTCCGTCCTGAGTACTGACTCAGGAAAATTAAACTACAAAAATAATCAAGGTGAAGGCAAGAGGATTAAGATTTCAAGATGGTTCTTGGTGACATGCTGAAGCTGAGGCCAGCCTGGACCAGTCTCTTCGGGGTTCTGGTGACTGCCACGCTGCGGCTGCCCATCTGTGCCTTGTGAGAACACGTCCCCTGCCACTCCTCTCTGGCGGTTTGCTGGCAGCTTTAATACTGTTTGGCTTGCAGAAATGTCTACCTGACCCCACCCTGAGGAGGTGTCCCCTTTGTGCACGTGTCTGTACCCAAACTGTCCCAGTCGTAGTAGATCAAGGGCCCCCCCATTCCTACGCCTCTCCCGCGCTGAGTTCATTGACTTGCTTGTTTTGTTTGTTCCGAGACAGAGTCTCTACCATGGAACCCAGGCGGTCTTGACCTTGTTTGTGAGGCAGAGTAGCCCTGAGTAGCCCTGGCTGTCCTGGAACTCAGAGATCTGCTTGCCTCTGCCTCCTGAGTGTTGGGAGTAAACATGTGGGCTGAAACACCTGGTGCCTTTGTCTTGACCCTGTCATCCTCCTGCCTCAGTTTACCAGGAAGAGGATTATAGGTGTTGTCCATGCATAATTTTAATTAATCCTTCATTTTAGTAGCAATAAGGATGCAACCGGGCTTCACTTCTGCTGGGCATCTGCTCCTGTCACTCAGCCACAGCCCTCGACTTCATCTTTTTTTTTTTTTTTTTTTTTTTGGTTTTTCGAGACAGGGTTTCTCTGCATAGCCCTGGCTGTCCTGGAAATCACTCTGTAGACCAGGCTGGCCTCGAACTCAGAAATCCGGCCTGCCTCTGCCTCCCGAGTGCTGGGATTAAAGGCGTGCGCCACCACGCCCAGTGTCCCTTGACTTCATCTTAACTGACGACTTCTGTGAAGTCCTGTTTCCTCATCAGGCTGACTTAAGTGCCCCGGGTGCCTTCATCCTGTGCTAAGGGTGGTAGTTGTTCTTACATCTGCCCATTAAGGTCTTAGGGGACTGGAAGGAGCTTGTGTGGCCTTGGCCTTGTTTTTGAAGACAGGATTTGCAGGGTGGAGGCGCACTCCTGTCATCAGTTCCTGCAGTCAGGAGGCAGAGGCAGGCAGGTCACTAAGTCAGCGGGTTCCAGGACAGCCAACACTACGCAGAGAAACCTCATCTCGGAAAAACAAAATCAAAACACCAACAAAATTAAAAAAACCAACAACAGAAACCGACAGAGTCTCTGGCTCTCCTGGAACTTGAAACTTGCTATGTAAAATCAGGCTGGCCTAAAACTCACAAAGATCCTCCTGTCTCTGCCCTCTGAGTGCTGGGACTAAAGGTGTTATACCACCACACCAGGCATGTTTTTGTTTGTTTCTTTTTTGAACATCCAATCTGCCGTGATGGCATATACCTTTAATCCCAGTACTGGGAGGGAGAGGCAGGTCTCTGAGTTCAAGGCCAGCCTGGTCTACAGAGTGAGTTCCAGGTCAGCCAGGGACTACATGGGAGAAACCCTGTCTCCGAGTAGCCTGGACTGGCCTTGAACTCCTGATCTCCCTGTCTTAGCTTCCTGGGGCTGGAAATCTGGTGCCTGACTCAGGAAGGATCACTGTGGGAAGGTCTGCAAAACATCTGGATGAATAACATGAGTCCCGGCCACACCTGCTCCGATCCACAGGCTTCTTAAAAGCTTCATGCCCACCGAGCTCAGTAGCCTTTAACAACTTGGGACGGAGGAGTCCAAGATAGAAGAAGAATCCAGGCCTCCCAAAATGTTGCTGCCAGGAAGCAGGTACACAGCAGCAACCTTGAAGGTCTTTCATGAAGGATAAAGGATGAGGAGCTGGCTACAGAGCCCAGAGGGTACAGGCAAGGTCTGGAAAGAACCAGCCTCAGAATTAAAACCCATGAGTTTGCCTCAGACCTGGGGAAACTGGTTTGTACTGTGCTATTTCTCCCTTATTGAACCAAACATAACCACTTATCTTATCCTATCCCACTGTTGTGTATTGTGATTCTCAGTGACATACTAAATCGTTTTTAGTTCTAGAAAATAAGTCTCAGACCTCATCCATGCTACTGGGCTGGGTGGTACCTTCTCCCCCTCCCCCCAGCCCATGTTACCTACTTTTTGAGATAAGGTCTCGCTAAACTGCCCTGAACAGCCTCCAATTTACCAACAGCCTGAGCAGGACTTGACCTTTCAACCATCTTGTCTTATCATCCCAAGAAACTGAGATTGTAGGCCTGGCTTGTAACTTTTCTCTTTAACTTCATGGGTTCAAAGGTGGAGACAAAATTCCCCTACAGCTGTTCCTTATGGGTTCACATTAAAGGAATAAGCTACGCCTGACTCACAAACAACATTTTGGATTTTTTTCTTTTTCATACTATTTTATTGTGTGTGGGTGCTCTGCCTGCAGGATGTATGTGCACTCTGTGCATGCAGTGCTGGATGAGGCCAGGAGAGGGCACCAGATCTCCTCGGGTTGGAGTTTACAGTTGTTGCTGGGAATGGAAATTGGGACCGCTGGAAGAGCAGTCAGTGTTTTTAACTGATGAACCGTTTCTCTAGCCGCACCTCCCAATTTAGTTTCGTTTGTTGGTTTTTGAGCTAATAGTTACATGAGATTTCAGGTTTGCAATTCATATTGTTATTGGATGGGGCAGTGTGGGGGCGGGACGGGGAGGTCCAGTGGGTTCTGGAGGCATCTTCCCATATTCAGTAGCACTGGCTCTGTTCACAGCCTGGGAAGCTGCTGGCAGTGTCTAGAGTAGGGAAGCAGGCTCCAGCCACAGTGAGCACTACCTCTAGGCAGCCACTGGCATACACCGATAGTATGTGATGTCTTTGAGAGCTTACGTGCAGTAGTTTATGGAGTGCTCTAGTGAGATGGGCGACACGTAGGATTCTGGGATTCCACGTGGGGGGTGGACGGAGGCAGGCTCCTGTAGGAAGGAAACAGCTGACCGTGTTTATCAATGTTCCTGAAACTAGAACTCCCCATCCCGAGTCCAGGTCTGTCAAATCTAGAGTCACATGGGCCTAGCTGCACTTTGAGGTTTGAGAGGAGTGTGTCCAGGGTTGTACTTGAGCAAAACAGGACACGAGAGGTACAGGCTATACAGACTTAAGGCCCAGACTATGTCATCCTCCACCATGGCCCTGCCCACATAGGGAGGTAACCGTTCTCCCAGAGCCTAGGTCACAGATGGGTTGGCTCAGTGGACGCAAGTTAAGAACAGATGTCACCTGCAGGGTAGTCCCACTCTGGTTGCCCTCTGGGTGATATCAGTGATAGCCAGTTCCTCCAGCGGGCAGAGCTTTGACAGGGTCCCGAAACATCTAAGGCTTCCTGGGAAAAGGACAGAGGGAAGCTAAGAGTTATGGCCAGGAGGAAATGGCTTGTCCGGTGGCCATGGGCTCGAAAGATGGGATTACCAGGGAAGGAGGCAGGGCTGAGAGCTGCAGACAGACCTGTGGGCATGAAGTTGAAGGATCTCCTGTGTGTTAAACATCTGCCAGGGAAATCTTGCAGCAGATCCCAGTAGGATAGCTGGGTCCCTGGCCTCAGCTGGCCTCTTGTCGCTGTTCAGTTCACTGCACGCAGCATGTGCTTCCCCCTCTGAAGTTCATGGTGGAGATTGGTCATCCTGACGTATGAAGAGGGTGGAATCTGCCCTCCCTGCACACATAAGTAGCAGACAGGCAGCTCTCTGTCTTCACGTGGGTCTCTCAACAACTGGAGCAGGGGATGTCTGGAAAGCTGTTGCCTGTCTGTGGATCCTGTCCCTCTAACTGGGCTGCCTTGTTTGGCCTTGGTGTGAGAGGATGTGCCTAGCCTTGCAGAGACTTGATGTACCAGGGTGGGGGGGTGTGCAGAGGGATCTCCTCCCTCTCATAGTAGAAGGGGAGGGAGGCATGAGGGAAGAGACTGGGGGGGCAGCAATTGGGATGTAAAGTGAATAAATAAAAGAATTAATAGGAAAAAGGAGGAACTTAATCTGGGAATAGTATTTAGAGGTAGGGACTTGGGAGGGAATAGAGCCTCCATAACTGAATACCGATGACTTGCTCTATAACAGTGGTTCTCAAGCTTGCTAATGCTACAACCCTTTAATACAGTTAGTTCCTCATGTTGTGGTGAGCCCAACCATAAAATTATTTCATTGCTACTTCATAACTAATTTTGCTACTATTTTTTTAAAGATTTATTTAGTTACTTAGTTATTTAGTTAGTTAGTTTTTCGAGACAGGGTTTCTCTGTATAGTCCTGGCTTTCCTGGAACTCACTCTGTAGACCAGGCTAGCCTCGAACTCAGAAATTCACCTCCCTCTGTCTCCCAAGTGCTGGGACTAAAGGCATGCGCCACCACACCCGGCTGATTTATTTATTTTTTATTTATATGAGTACACTGTAGCTGTCTTCAGACACACCAGAAGAGGATATCAGATCTCATTACAGATGGTTGGGAGCCACCATATGGTTGCTGGGAATTGAACTCACGACCTCTGGAAGAGCAGTCAGTGCTCTTAACCACTGAGTCATTTCTCCAGCCCCCCCCCCCCAAATTTTGCTACTATAATGAATCATAATGTAAATATATGATATGCAGGTTGTCTGATATGTGACCCCCAAAAGGGTCAAAATGCCTAGGATGAGAACTGCTGACTCTATAAGGAGAGAGAGAGCCAAGCAGTGGTGGCACAAACCTTTAATCCCAGCACTCCGGAGGCAGAGGCAGGCGGATCTCTGCAAGTTCAAGGCCAGCCAGATCTACAGAATGAGGACATCCAGGGCTACAGAGAGAAACCCTGTCTCTGGGGGTTGGGGGTCTGAGAGGAGACCAAAAGATACACACACACACACACACACACACATACACACACACATTCCATCTCTTTACACGTGCTAACCTATGCTGTCTTGAGACTCTCGGCAAGAACAGTATCACCAGACACTGCCCTTCAACACCAGGCCTCCTGAACCATGGGCTGCAAATAGCCCTTTAGATCATATCCATGCTGTGGATGCTGTGTTGTTAGCAGGAGAAATAGAACCAAGACAGCACAGGAGTGGGAGGCTGGGGTTGTGAGAAATAAAGAAAGGCGAGACTAGGCCAACAGCATGGGCTCCCACTCACCAAGATACTCTCCTGCCACTGGCCAGTCTACCGATAGCAGCGCACCGTGCCAACCCCGTGTTAAGATGGCATCCGTCCTCATACTGTGCTTGGAGCCTGTCAGATATGAATACGGAACCCAAGTTCTTTGAAGAAATGACATCTACATTCAAGTTCAAGACTGTACATGTTAGGTAAGTGCTTTTTGCCTTTTTTTTGGGGGGGGGAATGTTTGAAGACAGGGTTTCTCTGTGTAGCCCTGGCTATATTGGAACTCGCTCTGTAGATCAGGCTGGCCTTGAACCGATATCCATCTGCCTCTGCTTCCCGAGTGCCAAGATTAAAGGCGATCTCAACCACCCACCGTGCGGCTATTGCTTGTTTTATGAGACAGGGTATCTCTAAGTAGCCCAAGCTGCCCTAGAACTTGCTGTAGCCAGGAACTTCCCATCTCCTTCGGGATTCAGTCCAGGGAGAGCTAGGTTTATGGGCATGCACACCACACCCAGTTACTGTCCATTTTGTAAACACATTAATTCATGAGTTTCCTCTCTGGAACTATAAAAAGTTCATGTCAGGATGTAGTTCAGTGACAGCGAGCTGGCCTAGTCCATCTTAGGCCACTTCTCTCCTCACTGGAGACTATGTCATTAGGTATACAGAGGTTATTGTTCTCTGGAGTCTGTGACTCCTGTAGCTCTAAAGGTACACCCTCCAGAACATGTTGCAATATTTTGAGGAAATCATGTGCAATATTTTTTAAAAAACAAAAAACAGTGCCCCTGCAGCCTTTACATGTCAGGACATGTCATTTGGGGTAACTGGAATCTATGATCCCAAGCCACGGTGCTGTAATTTAGATTTGGCTCAGATTAAACATTTTATTCCATTGAAGCAGAGTTGGTGGTTTTTTTTTTTTTTTTTTTTTTTTATGTCAACATAAGTGATTACAGGAGTGGCTAAAGGGGCTTGTCACAGAAGCCTGGTGGCCTGTGTAGGCACCTGAACACTGGTGATGTTGGAAGGCAAGAACTGACTCAACAAAATTGTCTCCTTTGACCTCAACCTAGGCACCATGACACATGTTCCCCCACCCCTACATCACACACACACACACACACAGACAGACAGACAGACACACACACACACACACACACACACACACACACACACAATTGTTCTGTTTTGCTTTTGAGACAGGGTCTCTCTATGTAGTCTTGTCTGTCCTAGAGCTCGCTATATAGACTAGGCAGGCCTTGAACTCACAGATCCACCTACCTCTCAAGCTTGTTCTGCTGTTCTGTCAGTAGTGGACAGCTTTTTCACAGATTCACAAAAATAGTTGCCATTTCCAATACTCAGCCTTTGGTTTGCTGGGCTCAAGTCCCCAGCTCGCTCCTTGACCTGGGCTGGGGTCAAAAGAACTTGGATCACAAAGAGATGGAAAAAGCCAGCAGCTTTGAGACAGCCCCTGTTCTTTCACTCAAGATGGCGGGGGGTGAGTCTGAAGAGACCCAACCCAAACATGTCCCATCAAAGCAACTTGCACTAACTCTATTCACTCTCTTTGCTTTGGCGACCTTCACAGAAAGATGTGGCCCACTGTGGGAGATCGAGGTAAATAAAGGACTCCTAATTTGTAACTAGCTAATGTTTGAAGTTCTAATTTCGGAGCTTCCCAAAGTGAGCATTATGCTGTGGTCTGAGATTGTCTGGGATGTTATTTGCTAAACCAAGCCACATCACTAACCCTGGCCTGCCTACATTCCTGCTCTGGAAAAGTCGACGGCTCCAGGCCTGTGGGTTGGCCTTCTCCCAAGGCCTTCATTGGATGTTTATCTAGGTGCTGGCCTGCACTAATAAATACCTTCTCACCTAGCCTTAGTGTGCACAGCAGAACAACCACACTGCGAAATCGGCCCACCAGTCAAGGGACACGGTGGCTTCCTGATCTGATTTTCACAGACTCACGGCTGAAGGAGGCAGAGAAGTCATTTCCTCGAGTTATGTTCAGCTCTTTTCCTTCTGTTCCATACCCCAGAGAAGCATTCCCCATTATTGGACTGGTCAAACTGTCATTCCTTGACTCCTGGCCCATCTCAGGGCTTGATCAAGGGGGGTGTCCAGCAGAACTACCTGCAGCAATGTCTGCCTCCTCTGCTGCCCCAGCCCTGCCCCCAACAGACGGCCCTTCTGCCTGTGCAGAATCCATACCACCCAAGTGTCTCCCACATGCTCTGGTGTGCCTAGGAGTGACCCTCACTCCTGTGTCCTAGACTGATGAGGGCTGTCCCCAGGAGACACTTCTCAACTGTTCTTACTTTTCCTTTCTTTCTTTCTTTCTTTCTTTCTTTCTTTCTTTCTTTCTTTCTTTCTTTCTTTCTTCCTTTCTTTCTTTTTTCTTTTGGCATTGGGGGTTGAACCTATAGGCTTGTGGACACTAAGAAATGTTACATATCTGTAGCCCTCCTTTACTTCTTATTTTGAAAATACTGAGTAGCCCAGGCTAGCCTTGGCCTTGTGATCCTACTGCCTCAACTTCTCAAGCAGCCAGAATTACCGGCTTGTATCACCAGGCTGGGATGCCAATATTTTAAAAACTGAACTAGCTAGTGCAAAGCCCTGAGTTCAAGACAGTGTAGAGGTTACACCCCTCAAGAAGCCATCCAGTGCCGAGACTACCCGCCTCAGGAAGCCATTCCACACTTGTCATGTCTCCTTCATGTTGGTATCTCTCTCATTCTACTCTCCAGATAATATAAAACAATTCTTGCCTGTTCCTCTGAAAGGGACTGATCCAACCTGAGAGAAAATGGTTCCAAACGCCTTTTTAGCAGCTAGTCATCAACCCGTAATTGCATGGTGAATGCAACACCTTTTCTCTCAAGCTGGGACTGCCTTGTGCGGAGACACTGGTTTCCTCTGAGCACTCCGTGCCAGATGGCAGGAACCAGCAAGTCTGGAAAGCGCTTTCTCTGCCCGTGAGTAAGCCACACACAGTCAGGAAGCAAATGTTCAGATTGGTCAGGCTACAGTTCTGGCGCCTACAGATGGAGAATTAGGGGAAACCGCCCCTCCTCTCCTCAACTGGGACAAATGGAACATCCAGACCACCAACACCCTGGTTTCCATCAGGCTGTGCTAAGGCCAAGAGAACTCTCATTGTCCCACCAGTGCCTTTGACGTCTCTCTACCTGGCAGGTATATCTCTCGTTTCCACCCCGGCTTCCTCAGAAAGCCATCTCAAGGTGTTAGGAAAAGACTATCTCCGTGAGGGTTTCTATGGCTGGAATGAAACACCCTTGCTAAAAAGCAAGTGGAGGAGGAAAGGGTTGATTGGGCTTACATTTCCCTATCACTGCTCACCATCAAAAAAAAAGTCAGGACAGGAACTCACACAGGGCAGGAACCTGGAGGCAGGAGCTGATGCAGCAGACACCATGGAGGGATGCTGCTTACTGGCTTGCTCCCTCTGGCTTTCTCAGCCTGCTTTTACAGAACCCAGGACCAACAACACAGGGGTAGCACTCCATACAATGGGCTGTGCCTGTGCCCATCAATCACTAATGGAGAAAATGCCTTACAGGCTTCCCTGCAGCCTGATCTTTTTTTTTTTTTTTTTAAAGGAATTTTCTTTATTTTTTTTTTAACATTTTTTTTAAAGCTTTATTTATTTATTATATGTAAGTACACTGTAGCTGTCTTCAGACACTCCAGAAGAGGAAGTCAGATCTCGTTACAGATGGTTGTGAGACACCATGTGGTTGCTGGGATTTGAACTCCTGACCTTCGGAAGAGCAGTCGGGTGCTCTTACCCAATCAGCCATCTCACCAGCCCCTGCAGCCTGATCTTACGGAGGGATTTTCTTCATTGAGGTTCCCTCCTCTCCGACGACTCTAGCTTGTGTCCAGCTAACATAAAACTAGCCAGCACCGGACCATGCACGGCAGGAACAGCATCTGGAAACTGGGGCTTTCATCCTGAACGCAGCTCTTCTTTCTAGGTCAACAATTCATCCTTCTGCACTCAGCTCGAGGGCTAGGTGATTCTTTCCCAAGCAGAGATGGTCCCTCCTCTGCCACCCCACACTCTACGTATAATTGTCACAGTTTTGTGCCAGCTGTCTGTTTTGAGACAGAGTCTCATGTAGTCCTGGTTGGTCTCGAACTCCTGACCCTCCTGCCGCTGCCTCCCACAGGCTGGGATTATAGGTATGTTCCACCACGGCCAGTTTAACTATCACAATCCTTATCCTGCCTATTATAACTAGTGGCAACACTCACTTGTCTACTAGTCCTGGGAGCTCCTCAGAGAAAGAAATTGGTCTCCGTGGTCTCTTAGTCTAGCCCTAGCATGGGACAGTAGATATGCAAATGAGCACTTAAGGAGACTCTCCAGTTGGGCTAGGCAAGTTATCTTAGTCGAAGAAGTACTGAGCGCACTGCTCTCTCCTCTGTGGGCATAGATCAGACACCTAAAGGTACTCTGGGGCCTCTCACACTGTGTCCCCTGAGGTGGTGTTTCTCTGCTGGCTGAGGAGATACCGCCAGGCACTGAGGATGCGGCTCAGTTGGCAAAGCTGCTTGTCAAGCACACAGTATGCCCTCAATTTTCTTTTTCCTTTCTTTTTCTTTTTTAAGACAGGGTCTCACTATGTAGTCCTGGTTGCCTGCCTCTGCCTTCCGAGTGCTGGATTGAAGGCCACCATGTCCATTTTAAGCTCCTAATTCTTAAAAAAAAAAGGGGGGGGGTGCAAACTGGGCATAATCCCAGCACTCAGGAGGCAGAGGCTGGTGAATCTCTGAGTTCAAGACTAGTTTGATCTTCAGAGCAAGTTCCAGGAGAGCCAGAGCTACACAGAGAAACCTTGTCTTGAAAAATTAGAAGGAGGGGAAGTACTTAGTATCTATTCTATTATGTATTCTATGAATGTATTGCCTGTATGGATGTCTGTATACCATGTACATGCCTGGTGCCCTTGGAGTTCCGAAGGTGGTATTAGATGCCCTGGAACTGGGATTGCAGATGGTAGTGAGCCACTGAGTGGGTTCTGGGAACCTAACCTGGGTCCTCTGAAAGATCTGTAAGAACCACAAGCACTTTTGACCACTGAGCCATCCCTCCAGCCTCTCAGTCCTCAATTTAGTCTTTTCTACCATATAAATCTGAATGCAGTGCTCACATCTACTGTCCCAACACTGGGAGGTGGAAGGGGACTTTGGTTTATGGTCACTCTTGGCTACATAGAGTTTGAGGCCATCATGGCCTATGTGAGACTCTGCCCCTCTTCCCCCACACCCTGAAATAGATCATGCAAAGAATAACCAATAGCTCTGTCAGGCTCACATATTTAGAGAAAGACCTCAAGTCCTCCTCTGGTACCCTAGCTTCTCTCTAGGTCACCCTAAATACCCAGGGTTTGCAATTAGCCACAGCAAGAACAAATGCCCTTCCTGTGGGACACTGTTTGCAGGCAGAGCAGGGAGGTAGAAAGAGCTACTTTTGATGTGTGCCACGGAAGCAGAGGATCCTCCTTGGTGTGGTTTGAAACACTGCCATGGTGTGTTTGGATAATGGCTGAATTAGCCCCTCCATAGAGACTGGAAATGAAGTCACGACTAAATATAACTGTGGAGGACCTTTGCCGTGGAGACAGGAGCAAGATGGCAATTCCGGGCCATAAGGCAGAATGGACTTAATTCTGCCAAAGAAAACAGAGCAGTCACACCCTGCTTTGCAAAAGCAAAAACTGTCCATGTGGGACAATGATACTGGAAAGGTCCCTGATTGCAGACAACATCTGTGCCTTCAGCTTACACCACACACAACCAAGATGCACGAAGCAAAAGAGAGAAATAACAAATCAGCCCATGGGACAGTATAAGAGCCACCAATGGCTAAGTAAAGAGGCTTAGCAGGCTGGAGAGATGGCCCAGTGGTTGAAAGCAGGCACTGGTCTTACAGAGGACCTTGGTTTGATTCCCAGCACCCACAGCAGGCAACTCACAACTGCCAGTGACTCCAGCCTCAGCTCCAGCCAGTGCTCTGGGCTCCTCAGGCATTTGTTTGTACATAGCCACAATTCATTATTTTTACATCTTAAAACAAGAAAGAAGGTAAGAAAGTCATCCAGAGGCACCAGACAGTAAGGAAAAACAGTAAAATTCACCCATCTCTCACCTCTGCCTTCCAACGCTATGCATTTTAAATTTAATTAATTAATGTTGTATTTATGTGCTGTGCTGTGAGTGTGTGTGTGTGTGTGTGATACCATATGCACATGGAAATCAGAGGATAGTTTACAGGACTCACGTCTCTCCTTCCATCATGTGGGAGCATCTTTACACGCTAAGCATTTCTTTTAAGGGAGAGGAAAAACATGGGCTGTGGTAATTGAGTGTTTTTTGTTTGTTTTGTTTTATTTTTAAGTAAGGGTTTGTTTGTCTTTGCTTTTTTTGTTGTTGTTGTTGTTGTTTAATTTTGTTTAGACAGTTTCACTGTGTAGCCCTGGCTGTCCTGGAACTAAATCTGTAAACCAGGTAGGCTTCGAACTCAAAGATGTGCCTGCCTCTGCCTCCTAAGTACTGGGATCAAAGGCGTGTGCCACCACGACCTCGGAGTAGGCAGTAGGATTCTTGTAAGCTGTGATCGAGAGATGTTTTGGGCTTCAGCCAAAAAAAAAAAAAAAAAGGAAGTTAATAATGGTAGTAGGGATGTAACTCAGTTTGACATAGTGCTTGTCCAACATGAGCAAAGCCTTGGTCTCAAACCCCAGCATCCCATAAACGGGGCATGGTGTCACTTGCTTGTATTCTAGCACTTGAGAGGTGAAAGGATTCATGGTTATCCTTGAGTACACAGGGATTGTAAAGGCAGCCTCGGCTACAGGAGACCCTGTCTCAGAGCGGGAAGGGGGCGAGGTAGGCCTGGGAGAGGCTCTGTGGCTTGACACAAGGGCACAGTCACCTGCCTGAAGGCTCTCATAAATGTAGCACAGATAAATGACCCTTAGGAGCCGGTCTTCTTAGAGACAGTAGGTCTGTCAGGGGAGACCACAGGAGTCTCCCAAGTCAGTACAGGGCAGCTATTCTGAGAACAGGAAGAAAGGCCCTACTGGAGTGAGGTCACATCAGGTCTCTGGGCATTTCTACCTCTAGATGCCAAAGAAAGTGTCATTGTGTGTGTGTACAGAGCTGCCAAGTTGCAAATGTCAAGCAAGGTTGTGCAGGTGAGTGGGGGTGTCAGTGGGTAAGCAGGCCCAAGAAGATGGCTTTTATTAGAAACCTTTCGTGTTTTTTTCTTTTCAGACATTTTTTTTTTTTTCTAATTTAGTCTTGGCAAAGGTCTGGGTGTCCTTAGCCTCGGGGCACTTCTGATTTCCTGCGAAGTGGGTTGTGCAGTGTTGGAGAAGGGAGACAGCAATTCGAGACAAAAGCAGAGGGACTCCAGTCCAAGTGTGCTGTTAAAAGCAGTAAGGACTCGAATAAATCAACCCCCCACCCAGTCCGGGCCTCAGTTTCCCCATCAGCGAGACCTAAAGAATTGATTGAGCTGTAGGCTCTGTGTACCCCTGGACAAAGGATCACAGGGCCAAGCATTCTACAGCCCATCCTCTTGAGACAAGAGAATAATAAGCCAGCTTCCAGAAATCCTTTAGAACAGACCCAGTTCGGTGCAGAGGACTGTAGTTGAGGTCACACTTGCTGGCTTTTGGGATATCCGCTCTCCCCCTCCCCCCACCCGCACCCCCCAACGCCTTCCTCCTTGCCAACTCATCGTTGAGCAAGTGTCCTGGGGTCGTCATGCTTGTCCAACAGTAAGTTGTCCGGCTCATGCACAGACCTTTGCGGTAAGGGGCGCAGGGCTCAGGGGTCCTGGTCTCCGCCCTGTCCAGCCCCAAACTCCTGCGCTCTGGCAGCCGCGGTGGACCCTTGAGGGCGTCGGGCTCCGACGCGCCGGGCTGGGCCATGGCGCCTTCCGAGGCGTCACCAGGGCTGGGCGGAGGTCGCTGCCCAAGGGACGAGGGTCCCCGCCACGGATCCAGGGCCCTTCTGGGACAAGCCACGCTCAGCATTCGCCCGCCCATATTGGCCACCACGGGAATGCCCCGGGAAACCGCGGCACGTGCAGCGGGGCCATGGCAACCCCAGCGCGCACCGCCGGGCCCCTGCGCCACCCCCGCGTCTGCCGCTGTCTCGGCGCAGCCCCGCGTCGGGGCTGCCGATTGTTCACCCGAGACTGGCTGGCTCTGCTCAATTTCCAGACGCCTCCATGGTCCTGGGGGAGGAGAGGCGGAATCTGTGCTTAGGAAAAGCCAGGCACTAATAACCCTGCTGCTCTCTGGATGCTCTTAAACCGCGCGGGCCTGCAAGCGGGGTAGGGGCAGCCCCATTTCACAGATGGTAAAATTTGGGGCTCACAGCAACCGGTCCCGGGAGGCCCTCTGTCCTCAGGATGATGGAGCCAAATCTCCCCACCTACCTGGCTGTGACTTTTGGGGAGGGAGGTGCAGGATTCAAAGGTCTCTGACCCCTGTTGGAGCATACTGACGGACCTAGGTATCAGTTTCCCCTTTCATTCCACTAGCATTGGAAGCCAAGGACCAAATTTCCTGTTTGCTCCTTCATAAATCCAATTAAAACCTATTGGAATGCCTCAGAGAATATTACTTGAGCGAGCCCCTTCTCTCTTGTGGGGTCCTTGTGTTTTGTTTCTGGTGCTCACACATCCCAAGTACGCCTCAATTTCCCTATCTATGTAGAGACTAAATTAACCCCTAAAATGCCTCCCAACACTGTTATTCCAAGATACTAACATTCACTAATTTTCTCTGCAGGCCTTAGCAAGGGGTTTTCTTTTCGTTTTTTGATCTATCATGATGGGGTTCACCTCCCCTGCACTGTGCACCTACCGTACTCAATAAAAGATTTTGGCGGCCTCAGCAAATAAAGACCAGTACCACCAAGGCTGATGGACTGAGCTGAAGTCTCAGGACCCAATGATGTAAGAAATGAGCCGACTCCCTCAAGTTTTCCTCTGACCTCCATACATGACATGACCTGTACACACAAACAGAAAGAAAAGATTTAGCTGGGCAGAGGTGGCACATACCTTTGATCCCAGCACTTGGGAGGCAGAGGCAGGCAGATTTCTGAGTTCGAGGCCAGCCTGGTCTACAGAGTGATTTTTCAGGACAGCCAGGGATATACAGAGAAACTCTGCCTCGGAAAATAATTTCCTCCTATGTGCATGTGTGTGTACCTGAGTGTACATATGTGTACCTCATACTTTGTGCAGGAATCAGAGGAGATCAAAGAATACGTTAGATTACCTGGAGCTAGAATTACAAGCAGTTGTGAGTCACCCACCACGTGGCCATTAGGACCTAAACCTGGGTCCTCTGCAAGAGCAGTTAAGTATTCTTAACCATGAGTCATCTCAACCTGCCTATTTTTTTTTTTTTTTTTTTAAGACAGGGTCTCACTATATAGCCCTTGCTGGCTGGGAATTCGCTAAATTGGCCAACAATCTGCTGACCTCTGCCTCCAGAGTGCTGGGATTAAAGGCCTGCACCACCATGCCTGGCTAACACTTGGAATCCTCAGGACTGGTGAGGGAGAGACAGTTGGAACCCTGGGGATTGCTGGTTTATCCAACAGCTTAGCATTCTTAGTGAGTTCCAGGCGGGGGGGGGGGTTGGGGGGCTGTATAAAAAAGATCCATATCTGGAGAGATGGCTCAGTGGTTAAGAGCACCTGTTGCTCTTGCAGAGAACCCAGGTTTAGTTACCAAAACCGACATGACAGCTTACAACTATCAGTTCCAGGAGACTGGAAACCATCTTCTGACCTCATATGTACACGAAAGCAAAATACTCATATGAAATCAGACAATGGTGAGTCCCAGCACTCAGGACGCAGAGGCAGGGAGGCAGGGAGGCAGGGAGGCAGGGAGGCAGGGAGGCAGGGAGGCAGGGAGGCAGGGAGGCAGGGAGGCAGGGAGGCAGGGAGGCAAGGAGGCAGAGAGGCAGAGAGGCAGAGAGGCAGAGG